>NC_063051.1:26701781-27001781 GCF_018812025.1 Megalobrama amblycephala
TCACAAATTAAAAGGGAGACTCAGAATTTTTCTCAACTCTAAGACCAGATCATTACTGGATAAGCAGGAAGGAGCGTTCAGAGAACACCTCCTCTTTCTGGGGGAAAGAAAAGGCTTTGATCTTAGCAGATGTTTGCATCCCGCTCAAACGATGACTTAGCACTTTCTGTGAATCTTTTTGGAGGAAGGGCTCGTGTTTATAGCCACCTACGCAGACGCTCTGTTGAATTCCAATGCTGGATAAGCTAGCGGAGTCTTTTTCTGGCTGTGTTTATATGTACGTGCATGTTTTGTGAAGATTGCTAGCGTCTCCTTCGCCTGGTGTCTGCTGTTTACCGTCCCCAGACCCCCCCACCCCCGGTTAACGGATGCTCCCACACCATCTCCCCCCCCCACACACAACTGTCAACGAGCGCCTGGCAGGGGCCAAATTGATTGGTGTGCTCTCTCCCTTCAAAAGGACCTGAACTCAATTTGCTTGCAATGGCTTCAATTTCCTGGCCAGCCCAAATCTGCCCTCGTTTTTTTTGAGGATTTTTTTTTTTATTATTTATTTATTTTTTGCCTACTCTTCCCGGTGGACCGTCATTTCATTTCATTACTTTGTGCGAATCCACCTGCCCTCTCCGCCTACTATTCATTCTGCGACAGAGATCAGTGTGCGTCTTTGTGAGTATGTGTGTGTGTTTGCTTGCATATGTGTGTACTGAGAGGACAGAAATCTGTCACCTGGTCCTTCCAATGAACCTCTGCAAGGAAAAATGCATACATGTTTATGCAAACACCTGCCATCATCGTTTCAAAGTATGTGCAGTACAGTGACATCCAAAATATTTCCCTCAATACTCTGGGATTTTTTTTTTTTTTTATAAAATGTTGAAATCACAAGTGATGAAGTAAAATTAAAAATGCAACATTACTTTGATGTTGAAAATCAGTAGAAAGGAGTGTCGAAATCAAGGGATGTCACACTAGATATGACTTCCTCATCTAACGACATCCAATCAGTTACTTAATTGTATACTATTAAGTCCCAATGATCAGCTTTAGTGCTGCACAGATGATTAATCGTTTAGCACACAAAAGAACCTGTATGCAATCAAATAAAAAGCACCTCAAACAAGAAATCTGAATGCAGGAAACAAAAGGATATGACTGACCACTTGTAATTAGCAAAAGAGCAGAAGTGGTAGAAATACCACATTGCTGCTGGTCTGGTAAGTTTTAGATGTGAATCTCCTCCTGATATATATCAGTCTCAGCGCAAATAACCAGTAGAAATGGACAGACTAATGACAATATGGACAACACATCCAGTTACACATCACCACTTTTGCAATATCTGAATCAAAAATGTTGAAACGATATGTAAGAGACACATGAAACCACACAGATCGATGGTAACCCAACTAATCCATCCATCCATCCATCCATCCATCCATCCGTTAATATAAACATTTTTACATTTTCAAAAAACATCATTTAGTATGATTTATAAGCTGCTTTTCTCATGGGGACCGAAAAATGTCCTCACAAGGACAAAGATTTTGGATATTGCCATCTTTGTGGGGACATTTTGTCCCAACAATGTTTTGTTTCAATTTTACTTGGCCATTCCGTTGTTCCTTTTAGAAGCTCTGACAAATATGAAACATGAACACACATTATAAAAAAGAACATTTTGACATTTTTCTTTCTTAGTTTTATCCTGTTAAAAAGTCTAGACTGTACATTTTCAATTATTTGTTTTCTTCTAGAGCTGCTGTAAATAGCACAACATTAATGAAACGGCCAAACTCTGAGTGCGCTGAAATTTTCCATTACATGACAGCAGTCATTTGTCATTCTGAGATTTGTAATTAATGTAGTTTATCTGCATTAACTCTTTTGATCCATCACGCTCCTGTCTGCCGTGAAGTATATTTTCAAGGCTGAATACTGCAAATAAATGGCACTGAAAATGCATGAAAACAAACAGCTGAAATGCGTGCTTTAATCAGCATGATGGTCTGAGTTATAACCTCACAAAAAAAAAGCCATGACGATCAGCCAAATGTCAGCCAAACACGCGTGGAAATTTGCTTAAATGCTGACATGATGTTGAGCGGTCAGACCTTTGAGTGTGTTCTCAGCCTCAAGAATTTTTCTGCATCTCCAAGCTGTTTAAATCCAATGATTTCCCTGTCATTGCTGATTATCAATAAAGCGCATGAAATTAGGGTTCCAAAAAAACAACAAAAAACAAAACAAATTAAAGTCAGGTAACTTCCCAGACACCTCAGCAGAAGCAGATCCCTCTATCTCAGTGTCTGTGTTTGTCCGACTGTAACGTAATTGCCCGAGCAGATCTGATGAGCGGCAGAGATGGTGTCTGCAGTGGCCCGAGGAAGTCGTCCCATGGCTGGGCATGAGATTGGAAAAGCCAGCCCCTGGTTCGCCAGTGCTCCTGGGAAATTAAGTCAGCATGTATTGAGGTATTGAAATGAAGTATTGAACACGCCTCCCCTGGCTCAGTCACTGGTCCAAACAGATCGAGGCAGAGACAGACAATTCCCTTTATGAAAGGAACAAGAATTAAGCCCATCCCATGAGACTTCCAGGCCATCTATAATCTTACACTATCACCGTACAGTCAAGTAACACCTCACTGTGAATATACCAAGAATCATTTTGGATGTCGCCCTCATCAGACACATCCAATTCAGGACTCGGAGTATCGAATGAGCCGAACCAGATGTGTTAGATGAGGAAGATATACAAAACGTCTAGTGTCACCAAGGTAAATGTGAAATGTGACGACGACCAGCAGAGGGATCAAGAATCGGGTTTGGACAAAGTAATCAAACAAATGGGAAAACTGCTGTAAAAGTTTCTTTTGGTGCCCTATTGATGATGAGGTGGAGAAATATTGAATTCCCACACATCAGCTGAGGGTGAGAGCGGAGGTTATATACAGTGCTTTTGTAGTATTCAATCCCACACATAAAGGAAGTATTTGATGTAATTGGCTGATTTCTCCATTGCTGAACACACACAGAAGGTGTGTTTGCCCACCAGCTAATAACATACATACACTGCTGTTTACTCTAGTTCCACTCATGTCAGAGGGACGTCAGGTTGCTTCCATGCTTTATACAATTCTCTAACATGATTGTTTCCAGCCCACATTTGCAGTTCAGGCCGAAAGTGTTTGATTGACAGTTTCAGGGAAGTGGTTGAGTGACAAGCAGTGGATTTATTAACCCAAAAGTGACCTTAAAGCCACCAGGGAGTGTTTGCGCAGAACACAGCATTCCGAGGATAAAAGAGAAGGTGAAAGAGACTCAAGCCAACACTCCTTTCAACTGAATTCCAAAAGTGAATTTCCCATAAAGGACTCTATTGTTGCATGTTTCCTGAGCATTCAAAAGGCCGTTCGGCACAGTTTCCAGCTCACCTCCGTGCGTAAAGTGTCCATTCTCCACCTGACATGCAGCCATAACAGAGGTAATAGGCATCTGTGCTCAAAGCAGGGCAGTGAGGGACTTCCTCTCTGACAGGAAGCTGATGATATACCTGTCCTGTTGAAAAGCCATCTCCCTTCCCCTGCCAATCACCATATTACATTTAGCATTTGAGGGAGAAAAAAAAAAAAAAAAAAGTCTTGCTTTCAGTCACTGAAAATGTTCTATTTACAATATTATATTATATTATTTTATTAGTAATTAGTTATGTATATGTATATTATTATGTTAATATAAATAATATCATAATATGTTAATAATATGTAATTATTCATTAAATAATATACAATATGATAATTCTATTATATAATTATTCGTACTAATAGAATTATTAAAATATTATAAAAAAAAAAGTTTAAATAATTTTATTTATTTATACTACTGCTGCTCCCTTTTCCTGCTCCTCCTCCTCCTTCTCCTCCTATTATTATTATTATTATTATTATTATTATTATTATTATTATTATTATTTCAATAATATAATCTATTATATTTAATTGTCAATGATGATGGAAGATGTAACAATTACACAAACTTTCATCCAAAGTTGCAAATCTAACTTGGCATAATTGAAATATTGCATAAAACATTTGCTAATAAAACACTGTTTCCACCCCATGTGTTCAAGAGAACAAAATCTTCCCTTCCAGGGAAATTAGAGCAAAATATCTGTAATAAAAAAATGGAAGTTGCTGCAATCGGGGAAGAAACTTTTTTTCCTCCATCATAAATGACTTGTGTCTCAGAGCGCGCGGTCGAAACGCAATAAATCCTGTCATGTTATCTTGCGTTCGGATGCTGGTGTTTGTGAACGCAATCGTGTGAGACGCTTCTGGGAGGGAATTAAACCAAATAATTTTGATGACAGACTTTGGTTCAGGCATTTTAGAATGGTCCGCTGGTTAGTCCAGCTATCCAATCACTTCCACTGTTGAGGCAAAGTTTTTTGTTGTGCATCAAGGGATTTATTCGCTAAATGTGTTTCCATCGTAGTTTATGTGCATGTCTTCTTATCGGATAATACATTTATCTGCCTCAAATAAAGATTTTTATTCACATTTTTAGAATTTATGTGCATTTTGGCATTTCCATCCAGTATTTTTATGCGATATCCCAAAATGCACATAAAAATAGGTGGATGGAAACAGCTACTAAGAGAATCCGCTACTTGGTTGCATCTTCTGAAGAAAATGTAAATGGTGTTTGCAGCCATGATGTTAGGGAGTTCTGGGTAGTGAAGTATTCTGGCCTCTAGATACAGCTTCAATGTAAGTCTGAGATTTTTTTCCTCTCGTTTTATTACCCACCAGGTGAAATTCATACATAAGCACACCTTTGCCCCAACAAGCTTTACAAATTAAGGTATAATCCATGTTTGTGGCACAAACAGTGCAGCTTACACACCAAATCTCTAACACTACGAACAAACAACAGTGAAGCTTGCCTTTGTAAGCACCACTAATAAACAGAAAAACAATGTCACATAATGCACACGTTTTGCTCCAAGCTGACTCATTACGGAGGAGTGTGTGCTTGAACACGGCCCTGGCACTGTAATTCTGTCCGGTTCTGATACTAAATCTCTTATCTGATATCTCTTTCACTCAGTTTCTCTTTCTCAGCTTTCTCTGGCTCTATAATTCCTCTGGGCTTAAATAAAGAGATAAGGCATCCAGTGTAAGTAATGGTGTGCACCCACGCAATCCTAACTAACTGCGCTTCAGTCCACACGGACCACTGACGGTCCAAGGGAAACCCCACTTTATAGTATGTGTGTGCAAAATTCCAAAGCTCTAGTTAATGCCTTGCTTTACATCCATCCGTCTATCCATCTATCTATCTGTCTATCTATCTATCTATCTATCTGTCTGTCTGTCTGTCTGTCTGTCTGTCTGTCCGTCCGTCCATCCACTCGTCCGTCCATCCATCCATCCATCCATCCATCCATCCATCCATCCATCCATCCATCCATCCATCCAAAAGGACACACATGAATCCACATTTAAATCCATTCTACATAACTGTACATGTATATGCTGCATATATGTATATATATGCAGTGTTGGGGAAAGTTACTTTTAAAAGTACAGTTAAGGAATTACAATATTGTGTTGCTAATTGTGTTCATTTTTATGAAAAGTAATGCATTACATTACTTTTGGGTTACTTTTTCTCACCTAGGCTTGCTTGTTTGTTTTTTAATAAAAAAAAAATTAAATTTTTGGCAAATGTTAATGTCCTTTCCAGAGTCTAGAGTCCGAATCAAGTCTGAAGTCTTTAAGCTGGAGTCTGAGTCAAGTCTGGAGTCTTTTGTCATGAGTCCGAGTCGAGTCTCGAGTCATAAAAAAAAAAAAAAATTCTCATAATCAAATCCTATTTTTTATCCTAGTTGTATTATATAGACAAAATAATATGATCTTTCTATAATCTGTTTTATTTGAAATTAAGGTCCTATGATGTAAGGGATAATGTACATCCAGCTTGTTACTTTATAATCCATTACAATGTACAAAACAGTTGTCCTGGCAACACGAGTAGTCATTTTCAATACAGTCGTTAAGCGGACGCAAGATGGCGCCAGTGAGTCACGGTTTGTTATACAGCAGTTTGTTATACAGCTTCGTTGTTATTGACGAAGAAAATATCAAACCTCGGAATGTTTAAAAATGTCGATAGAAAACTCTACACATGCTGATTATGATACATTAAAATATGAGCTTTAAGTAATAAATTGATTAACATCTCTTTCTATCTCTCTCTCTTATGGACACACATTAAGAAAGAGAAAAGCTGCATATAATATGAAAAGATTGATAAAACGTAGTGCTAGATTTAAAGTATAGATTTTTTTTGTTCATATTTTAACAGGCTGGCCATTCAAATTAGCCATGCAGCTTCACCACAGTATAATAGCTAGCTGCGTGAGTTAATGTGACTAACCTTGTGGATGCGATGTCTCATAAAATTTGATGATGTTGTTCTGGTGTCTTTAATTGTTTTCCCACATTCTGTGCGTCTAGCTGATCTGACGTGATAATAAACAAACAAAAGAACATATGGCATGGTGGCTCCTGTCATGTTTCATGGGACTCTTATGACATTTCGGAGTTTATGCGCACGAACATACTGTACGTAATCAAATTCTATGCACACGTATTTGCTCCAAGCTGACTCATTACGGAGGAGTGTGTGCTTGAACACGGCCCTGGTTTTTAAAATATTCCGAGTCTATTGTGCCGAGTCGAGTCAAGTCTGAAGTCCGTTCAGGTCGAGTCCGAGTCCGAGTCTGAAGTCTGTAAAAATGCGACTCGAGTGCGACTCGAGTCCGAGTCTCTAACTCGAGTGCCCGTCTCTGGTCCTTTCACACCAAAAGGGAAATGAATAAGCCTCAAGCTGAAGGAAATGCATATTTACTCATGTACAGTAGAGAGCGCAGCTCAAACAAACCTTTCAGCTGTGCTGCCATTCTGGATCAAAGAAGAATAGGATACATAACTTTTGTTACTTATTTGAAAATGTAATGCATTACTTTACTAGTTACTTGAAAAAGTAATTGGATTATGTAACTCAAGTTACTTGTAATGCGTTACCCCCAACACTGTATATTATTAGGGGTGGGGGAAAAAAACGATACAGCATAGTATTGTGATACTTTCCACAGCAATAACTGTATCGATACACGGACGCCAAGTATCGGTCTTTTATTATATAAATAGCACATGAGAATTTAACTTTTTGGTAGATATATATATATATATATATATATATATATATATATATATATATATATATATATATATATATATATATATATATATATATATATATATATATATATATATATATATATATATATATATATTTTTTTTTTTTTTTTTTTTTTTTTTTTTTTTTAGTCCATTAGATGGAGGCGTTGAGTTTTTTTTTTTTTTTTTTTGTCTGGTGTAGCACAGCGGTTCATACCTGTTGGCATTACATCGTGTAGCGAAGAGGACACTGACAACGCACTGACAACACAAAACAGACAAGACAGAGATTACTTTTGGTATGAAACAGTCTTAGCTTTCAAATTTTGTCTTTTTTTTTTTTTTTTTTATGAAATTCAAACAATAAATACTGTTTTGTGGCTCTTTAATGTGTCATGACAGATAGCTGTAATGTTCAAGCACACATAATCCGATCATCTCTTCCTAGTTATTGCACGAAATAAACATGAATGGACATTAGAATCAGAAGGTATGTTGTTTCAACTGCGGAAAGACGTCAATACACCATTTTTTTAAATTCCACCAACGTCCACCAACGTTAATCTTAGTGTTGTCACGGTACCAAAATTCCAGTAGTCGGTACCGCTACCATGAAAATGTTACGGTTCTCGGTACCAATTTCGGTACCACAGTAAAATCTATTGGAACTATTTTACTATTTTATATAGCCTATTTTAAAAACATTAAATATGATTTGGAGTGTGTGTGTGTGTGTTTGTGTATGTATATATAGGCTACCTCAAAGAAATAAATTTTGAAATATAAAAAAAAAAAAAAAAAAATTAAATGCTTTTTAATTGTGTACTGTTGAAAAAAACAGCATATGCTGGTAAGGTAGGTTTTGAAGCTGTATGCTGGTCAAATGCTGGTCCTAAGCTGGTCCTGGACCAGCATAAACCAGCTCAAACCAGCATACCAGCTTCAAAACCTACTTTAACAGCATATGCTCGTTTTTTCAACAGGGGTAACAGACATGCGTGTTTATTTTAGCTATTCCGTCAGAGAAACAACACACTACAGCCTGTAAAACTATGAAATAAATATCGGTAAATAATGGTAACCTAAATAATAAGAAAGTTAAATATTATTTCAAAAAGCATTCGTTTTTTATTTCCACACAAAGACGCGTCATATATAGCCAAAGTCCCGTTATTATTTTGATATAGCCGCTTTGCGCTTTGAGAGGGATGTGGGACACGAGCAGGAAAGAGACCATTTCTCTTTAATAATATCTTCGTTATCTCCTGATGTTACAAACAACTGACACTTGTTGTAAAAGGTCTGAAGAGCGTGTTTTATCCTCCGCAGGGGCAAGACATTCAGGCTATGTTTGATTTAGCGCTGCTAGAGAAAGTGAAAGTAAAAATCACTGGTGTGTGAAACGCGCTATACAAATAAACTTGACGCGCCTTATAAAGTCTAATAAGTAGCCTAGCACAAACTCTGTTAAATAGAAACTGACGTGCAAGCAAAAAGGTTTCTGTCCTACGGTGTTTTTTCTACTTTACCACAGTAAATAATGCGAATAGCCTATAATAGGCCTAAATGCGAAAGAAAGAAACGTTATAATCCACTGCGTGAGTGAAGATTTGGGAAAAGAAACACAGATTCCATGTTCAGTGGAATAACTAATGGAATATTGTTAAATTCTCTGCTAATCAGGAACCAGATCGCGATTCGGAAAACAGAATAGGCTACGAAGCTTAAATGTATGGACTCACGCACCTCTCTTATTCGGCATTAACCAAAATGTTTCCATGGCTGCGATGTCACATTTAATTGCTAACCTATTATTTCTTCTGTAAACAAAGCTTTGTGCTTCACTCGTGTCATATTCAAGTAAATACTGGCACAGCCCTATCAGTGGGTACCGAATATACCCGGATTCTCGGTACTACCGGTACTACAGAAATGCTGGTATCGTCACATTTTCAAAATTTCAGTACCGACTTGGTACCGAAGTACCGGTACTTTTGACAACACTAGTTAATCTACTAACTCTCCTGTCTGGTTTGTTTGTCGGACAAAATGGAGGATTCTGTGTTATGATTAGTCAGATCACCTGTCAATCAAACTCCCAGCAAATGGTGAATTAAGGTGGACTAGACTGAAATACAAATAGTTGAGTTTGCCAGGTGATAAAACATTTATGACAGGTTTTCATGAAAGTGTTGGTCAGTTTGTCTGCTTGACAATCCCATTTTGCAGCAATAAAACTGAAGTGAGATGAACAAACAGAGAAATGTATCTTTTCAGATAAAACAGATGTTGACAAAGTTTTACTTTAGGGACATAATTTGGTAATAAACTGCAATATATCACAGAATATCGCAATATATTTAAAATTGCAATAATATTGTATCGTGACATAAGTATCGTGGTAATAGGGCTGCACGATTAATCGCATGAGATTGTCATGCGTGTCTCGTCAGTAAAGCCGGTTCTGTGATTAGCGGTAAATGTCCATCACCTGCTTTCAAATGGAGCGGCACTGAATATACAGAGCCGTAGTTCGCGGACAAGCTACGCAATATAATCTGCGATTATGAACGCGATATTGCGTAGCTTGTCCGCGAACTACGGCTCTGTATATTAAGTGCCGCTCCATTTGAAAGCAGGTGATGGACATTTACCGCTAATCACAGAACCGGCTTTACTGACGAGACACTCATGACAATCTCATGCGATTAATCGTGCAGCCCTAGGTGGTAATATCGTATATATATATATATATATATATATATATATATATATATATATATATATATATATATATATATATATATATATATATATATATGTATGTATGTATGTATGTATGTATGTGCGTGTCTGCATATACATTGTATATATAGAGAGAGATTTTCTTTCATTGTGTGGTGATGCAATAAGCAAAGTTGCAGCCCAAAGCAAGACAGATAGAGCTGGCTGTGAGTATGTGTATGCTGCAGATAAATCAATTAATATGAGCTCGCCTGACAAGCGTTTGTAACGTGCAGCGCTGGTTGAGGTGGATAGCGATGGTCTCTCACATTTACTGTGACACCAGAAGATCTAGCTGCTGTACCGACAGGGAATATTCAAACTCAACAACTCACACCTTTATATGAGCACCGGGGTTTAATCTTACACATACAGAGCGTCTTGAGAAAATGAGAAAAGGAAAGTGTTTTTTAAAGGGGCCAATCACAGAAAACATGATTTTCCTTCACAGCACAAAGCACCCTCCACCCATATTATGTATGAAGGCTGACCTTGTTGGGGGCGATTTTTAGTTTTTCCATTTCAATGTTACATTTCACAAGTGAAAATGTGAACCAATCAAGTCATTTGCATATAGAGGTCTTAAAGGTACAGCAGCAAAAACAGCCTGTTTAATTCAAAGGGTCAGAGAGAAGATGGGAAAGGGTCATGAAAATTAAATTATGACTGCAAGAAACCTTGAATAATATTATAAATGAACTTCAGGGGGGAAATGCAAAAGTGTTTGCACTTCTTCTAGCATGTATGTATATTTTATTTAGAGAAAGAAATGTATGCCCGCCCTTGTGGAATTTGAGTAATAAACAACTTACATATCTATGCATTACAGTAACCTCTCCGGGTTCATTTTGCATTCTAGAAATGAAAAGCCAGGGTTCTCATACATCAAAATCATTCCAACAAACTCCTCCGAAATGCACGACAGCACCAAAACACATCCGTATGCAGTGCGTGCATGAAATATTCCCTGACACGCACGCTGAATTGAATGTTAACGTATGAACTATACGTGATTCAACTGAAATACGGTGGCTGTTTGCTATTCATCTACTCCTGTCCTTCTGTATCATCTTTGCTCATATCTCAATGGACTGCGTCTATTGTCTCAGCGTGCATCAATGCGATGTCCTCCATTACTTGTGCGACACTGAGGTCGTCCACCTCAAACATCAAAAGAATGATAAGCAGCAGTGATTCAGAGGGATGCATGTGAAAGGCAGACCCTCCATCCAACGCGGCCATTTTCTGTGCATCACAATATCTCAGGGTCATTACACTGGGCAAGGATCAATACACGAAAAATCACAAGTGATTGGGCCTGCCACTCAAGACGAAATGCGGGCCCGATCCTCTCTTGTACCATGTGGCGCACTCCAGGCCCTGAGAGCACAATCATCAATCCTGCTTTAATGTGCTTAACCTAACGAGCGCTGTTTAGAACGAGCGGGGGAGACTGTTTTGTTGCAAAGTTATTCAGGCCAACTCTTCCCTTTGTAATGGATCGGGATGACTAAGTCAGATTATGTCTGCTCTCCTTATCTTTATCTTTTAGAGAAGAGACTGACGAGAGTATAAGAAGACGATGTACGTGACATGCCAATTAGGGCTCTGTAACAAAATCTAGTGAGACGCTTTGCTGCGTGCCATCTACATAGGCAGCTGCCATCCTAACTGAACCTCAGTAGTGACTATGACTATTTTGGAACACTCTATATAAGCAATAACTTATTTGAAGAAAAGTGGAGTATAGACTAATGCCTGATTTCAGTGTTAGCATGTTGCTAAGGCTGTGATAATCTAATACAAAAAACTGGCTGGTGAAATAGTCATATAATAGTCAAATAGTTTGACATTTATTGAACTGTAAAATTTTGTATGTAAGCCTATAATAATAATAATTATATAACATACATTATCAATCAAAAGTTTGGGGTCAGTAAGATTTTTTTTTTAAATATGTTTTATTATTGTTTAACAAATTAAGACACTGTTACAAAAAAAAAATCTACTTCACAGAAGTGAATGCTGTTCTTTTGACGTTTCTATTTATCAAAGAATCCTAAAAAAAAACAACAACAAAAAAAACCTTCTCCCAGTTTACACAAAAAATATTAAGCAGCTCAGTTGTTTTCAGCATTGACAATAATAAGAAATGTTTCTTGAGCAGCAAATCAGCATATTAGAATGGTGTCTGAAGGATCATGTGACACTGGAGAATGGAGTAATGATGCTGAAAATTCAGCTTTGATCGCAGGATTAAATTACATTGCAATAATATTTCGCAATATTACTGTTTTTACTGTATTTTTAATCAATATTTTTTGTGGGCATAAGTATGGAAGCATGTTTCTACCACGAAATAAAAAAAATTAAAAAAGGTAATTGTGACTTTTTATCTCACAATTCTGACTTTTTTTGCAAGATATAAACTCACAATTGCGAGTTATAAAGTCAGATTTGTGTTATAAAGTCAGAATTGAGTGATATAAAGACAGAATTGCAAGTTATAAAGTCAGAATCACATGATGTAAAGTCAGAATTGTGTGAAGTAAATTCAAAATTGCGAGTTATAAAGTCAGAACTGCATGATATAAAATTAGAATTGCGAGTTATAAAGTCAGAAAATTTTTGTGATGTAAAGTCAGAATTGCGAGTTATAATGTCAGAATTGCGAGATATAAAGTCAGAATTGTGACTTGAAAAGTCAGAATTGTGAGATATAAACAATTCTGAGAAAAAAAAAATAAGACGTAATTGCGAGTTTATATCTCGCAATTCTGAGAAAAAAAGTCAGAATTGTGAGATAAAAAAGTCGCAATTACCTTTTTTATTTTTTATTTAGTGGCGGAAACAAGCTTCCATACATAAGAGACTTCTTTCAAAAACATGAAAAAAAATTACACCAAACTTTTGAATGCTAGTGTATAATATAATATTACATTGTAAAATACAAACATCTTCTATGGATTTTATCACGAAGACAAATATTGAGTAAAATATTATAATATTAAATTAATTATTTACATTATAAATAAAATTTACAATAGTATATATTATAAAAATATAACAATTTAAGTTGTCATCTCGGATGAATTTCTTCAGCCTGATGCAATGCATTCTGGAACTGGTTTATCTGTGAAGGACATATGTATTGGTGACTTTGGCCAAAATAATACTGTGTGCCTTGTGGAACAGCCTTTGATTCAACTATGATGCCTTAAACGCCTCCCCCATAGGCAGCTCACTAGGTTTTGGACAAGAGCCACGGTCTCCCTGGAGGTCTTGTTCAGGCATTAAAAAAGACAAAAGAGGATCAAACTTTGGTGGTCAAGGTACAAACACTCTTAAACTCACCTCTAGTATTTTCCTCTATAGTCTATGTCCACAATGCAAATCATTTTTGACCTTAAAGACACAGGCACATGCTCTGTCCAAACCATAATTACTGAACACGGACACATTCCCCTTCGGCTAATTTCACACCAAATGTGTCAAGTTCAAGTTTGACTTGTTTAAAATATGTGGAGAAGGGCTCATTATCTGGAAGAAGACTCTTAAAAGCATACAAATTTCCTAACTGTAGACAGAGTATTCCTTCATGTGTATTTAGAACAGCAAGAAGTATCAACGCTTAAGTGAATCTCATGAAACCATGAAAAACACACACACACACAAACCAACAAAAAAGCTTTGTCACTGTCATTCTCAAACATAAGAAGGTCAAGTTGAACATAACTCGATCGATTTGTATCTTCTTGTGTAATCAGAGGAATAATAATTTGTAGCCGACCTTATTCACAGTTTCTCTAAAAGCTGCTCAAAGTCTGAGAAAAACTAATTAAACTCTAAAGCCTTTCAAGATGCACAGCAAAGACTGTACAAGACAAAGATGGTCTGCATTTACATTACATTACTTACATGACTTAAGAAGCTATCAGATTTTATTCCTGATCTAAAATATGCTCTCAGAAGATAATTTTTGACAAATGGCAAAGTAGATTCTGGTCTTAACTTTTTAGACATTATATAATTATGTACGGCTGGAATTAGCTATCGGGTGTCCGTCAAATATGGCCGCTGAGTGAGCCGACTTTGTCCACAGTGAGTTTACTTGTTCTTTCACAAAACTAAACCAATGAAAAAAACTGACTCTCTTTATTATATAAAAGTATAAGAAGGAGAGGAGAAAGGAAAAGAATGTGCGTAGCCATTGCCATAAAGGAAACTATTTGTTTTTTTGTTTCTTTGATTAGAAGATATATGTACAAAATATGTAAAATGTACACTGATTCAGAAGTGGAAGAGAATATCTTCACACTCCGTATTGATTAAAAAGGTGGAAAGTGTTGAATAATAAAACATAATACTTATCTTGCTCAAAAGATACGACTTTAATTGGAACTGTGAATTGCTCGTAGTTTGGTACGGTGCTCTCTCGAAGTGAATAAATTCACATAGAACCGCTTTGGTGAGAGAGCATTTGCAATGAAAATAAATGCATTAAAATGCAAATTCAAATTTGGCATCAAGCATGTAACACCAGGCAAGGTGTAGTACAGAACAGCAGTACACGTGTAAGCCGCTGTCGGTATGTTCGAGAGGATTCTATGCAACTTAATGAGTGCTCATCCACGGACGTCTTCTATTAGCGCTTTCATCTTCAGCATCTTGCCTTGACTTTCATTAAAAGGCTGGTGGAGGAGTGCAGGGAGCTGAAGGAATGTTTGCCTTAGCGATTTCAAAAAGCAAAGAGGCCTAACCAGGCAGCCGAAGAGCTTGTACAGTACTTCATTCACACGAAAAAAGTGTTCCACTGAGATCCTCCACTATTACCACAAAGGAACTTGATTCAAAACAATTTCCTTGAAAGCAAATAATAAAGCAGGAGCTGCTCTGATGGAGGAGAAAACATAGATGTGCAGTAAAAGAGTGCGAGATGAAGAATGGGAGAGTTAGCTGCAGATGAAAGACTGCTTTCTAAGACAGAATACTAAGCCCAAAGATACCTAAAGTAATCCGAGATGCTCCTTATGGGCAGAAACTTTTGAAAAAAGCATAATGTCTAGTTGGATAATGCATGCCTTGTGATCACTGAAACGTTTTCTGAATTTTATGACAGTCGGTAACCACTGTTGAAGACAATAATTACATAATACCATAAATGGATCCCAACTGTTGTCAAAAGATTTTTACGTACTACAGCCCTCCAAAATCAATGTCACCCCAAATATGCTGATAATTTACAGCAAGGAGCTTTTTGTTGTGTGAAAACTGTTTGCACACAAAAGCAATTTATTTAGCATACTCAAGACATTTACCTATTGACCCCTGTTTCAACCTCAGAGTATTAAATAAATAAATGCACAAAACAGGTAATTGTGACTGTTTTTTTTTTTTTTTTTTTTTTTTACTGGAACTGTGATTTCATTTCCAAAAAAATCAACTTTTTTTTTTTTTTACCACCTTTTTTTTTTTTTTTTTTTTTTTCACACTTCCACATCTCCCAAGCTGGACAAAACCGCCTCTGGTCTCCAGCAACATAATGCATTTTTGAGCAGAGTTTGAAGGTTCACTCCAGGTGTAAGTGTTCTGTTTTCAAGTTTGTTGCAACGAGTTATAGGATACATGTGATGCTGTCTTAGACTGAGGCCAAAATGAGACATCTTATAAGGCAGCATAACTGTTCAGAACAACCTTTGCGGAGTGCACCAATGCTGTTATAAATTGCTGTCTATTTTGATCACTATGGTGTAAAACAGATCTATAGACGGAGAGAAGGAGAAAAGATTCGGATGAGTTTCATTTGATGTGTTTCGTAGTCGTAAACTCTTCGCCACTGCCCTGCATGTCACTACCAGCACATAATCTTCTCAAAATCGGTGAGAACTTATTATACCGAGCATCTGACTGCGCTAAGAAAGCCCTGATGAAATTTGGCTTTTCAAGACTCTCAAAGAGACCCAAAGCCAGGGTCAGAGCGTGATCATCGTCTGGATTTGTGAATCAGGGAAAGGTGCTCTGTAATGAGGTGGCCACTGCTGCAGGCACTCCCCCTCACGGCACCGCTAATGCTGTAATTGGATTATTATGGTCATAATTAAGGACGGAACACACAGCGAAGAGCTACAGAGTCTACACCTCATTACTGTTGTTCAAATGCAAACAAACAGACTCGGCAAACACGATTTATAAGACACAAAGGGGGCGTCTTTCCTCAAATATCAACTGCTCCATGTGTGCTGAGACAGATGGCTGAGGGCAGACTGTGTGATTTCATGGCAGTGTGCGTGTCTGACCCACAATATATGGCTAATCATTAGCTTTGCGGTGAAACGATGACACATACACACATGGCTCGTTCATTAATTTCTTTAAAGGGGTCATCTCATGAGGCATCACAATTTCCTTCATCTTATATATATAAAAAAAAGCCTTCAATGTATTATGAAAAATAATGAAAACAAAGAACACCAAACTAACCTGAAAAAGCATCTCATTCTGATGAAGTTTCTGATGAAAACAGAAACACCAAATCGTAATACTTCACCAGCCACGTTTACATGTCAAGAACACCAACTAGGTGATCAGTAACTTAGGTAGGAAATAAGATACATGTAGATAAAATTATTAAAGGGAAAGGAAGAGTAAAATGAGCAGAAATGTGTCCAACTTTGTGCTGTTTCTGGCTGTGTGTAGCACCTACATTTGAAGAACTGTATTGGACCTGACAGCAAACCCAGAGCCCTCTAGTAAGTGCACTAAAAAAACTAATGAGATATGGGCCCTGTCTAAAATGGCACACTTCATGTGCACTTCCGGTCTTGTGGACTTACAATGGCCGTCATGTGCATAAGATCTAGGGCTGCACAATTAATCGAATTTCTAATCGCGATTACGGATGCCACGATTTTTTTAATCGTTCAAAGGCACGATTACTTAAAAAATGTCCACTTAAATTATTCTGCATGCTTAAGAGATGTGTTCAGACAAAGTCTTTGGTGCATGTTACATTGTGAGAGGTGAATCGCGACTACTTCAGCACCAAAGGAACTACCAGTGATGTGCTTGCAAGCGCCCCCTTTGCGGCTGATATGTGCCCTCATTGCACACTTTTGTCAAGTCGGCAAGCTCCGCATACTTCTACCCGACAGTCAAAGCGGCATTACGTCACGAAAGTGTGGGATTGGTGGAAGACTGCATTTGGGACAAAGACAAGGATGTTTACATAGAGTAGATGTCTTAAAGGGATAGTTCACCCTAAAAAAGAAAACTCTGTCATCATTTACTCACATTCGCTATTCCAAACTTGTACGACTATGTGGAACACAAAAGATGACACTTGTGATCATTTGAAAAAATGCATATATTATATAATGAATTATAAGATCACCCCTCCTCTCTAATACCATTTATTCGATTAAGCATAGATTTATTAGATACAATTTCTACCACTACACTGGCCCACTCTTTCAATTCTGGGGCTTCTTCCCATCTTTTGTGTTGGAGGAAAAAAAAAAAAAAGTGTGTGATGGCATGAGATGACTAAATTGCTGTGTCTCATTTTTGAAGGATGCGACCTCCGGAGGTCGCATTTGTTGGCTGTATATGTCATTGAGGCGGTCTCATTTCAGAAAATCAACCATTACATTCCAAAGTAAAAAATAAATTGCAGTAATTAATGTCTCACAAGGTAGAATAGTGCTAAAACTCCTAGTTTTATAATGGTTACTTTTCTGAAATTAGACAGCCTTGATGACATATGCTGCAAATGCGACATTTGGAGGGCACAGCCTTCAAAAGGAGACACAGCAAACGATGACAATTTTAATGTTTAGGTAAACTATCCATTCCTTTAGAGGCACAGGATTATAAACAGTCTGTCTAATTATAAGGATCAGAAAGTGATTATTTTTAGTGTAAAAGGGTCAGATAATAATATATATATATATATATATATATATATATATATATATATATATATATATATATATATATATATATATATATATATATATATATATATATATATGTGTGAAGAGTTTTGTTGCAAAACGAGATAACTCCGTTTTTTTAATTTTTCAAAAATCTTGTTTTTTGGTTGTGCATTCCAATTAATATCAATTCAACTGCAGTTGGTTTGTTTTGATTTAAACCTTCATAACTTAAAAAATACAGCTAAGTAGCACCATAAAACAAAATAATAACATGATAACATAATAATAAACATGTTTTGACAAAAATGTTAAAAACGGAGTTATCTCGTTTTGCAACGAAACTCTTCATATATATATATATATATATATATATATATATATATATATATATATATATATATATATATATATATATATATATATATATATATATAGTATTATCTGACCCTCTAAGGACATAAAACACATTAAATATCCACACCCTGAGGATATCCATAAGAAAGCACAGATTATTATAACTGCACATCTAAGTAAGACATCTAAGATACAGGCCTCTCTCTTATTCCCTAGCTCTCACTCGAGCTCTCATTTTCCACGAAGATCAGAGCGCTGTCAATCTCAACCTGGTCATTGCATCAGGGATGAAAGAGAAGACATGTTTCACTTGCATCAGAACAGTCATGGAAAGAAAAGGGCCACAAACTGATGTGTTTTGCACCCACTACGTTCTCTCTCTCTCTCTCTCTCTCTCTCTCTCTCTCTCTCTCTCTCTCTCTCTCTCTGACAGCTAATTATGAAGTTTACATCTGTCTATGCTGTGAGAGTAGCTGCTTTATAAAAGACGGAAGAGTTACAGAACCCCATTACTCCAATGCTCGAAATAAATGGCGGTTTGAGTAGCAGGATTGCTCTCTTCCAAATGTGCAAATCAAATGCAGTCGTTTCATCCAACTCTCCAGAGAGGAGAGAGCTCATGCAGACTTTGATGTAGGCCCACAGAGGATACTACACTGACTGTCACGTCAGTTGAAAACATAGTTTTAGGGCTTTTTTATTATTATTATTATTTTAAGCTTTGGTATAAAATAGAGATAAAGACAATAGATTGTTGGCTCCTTTTGTAAGTGGCCCTCTGAACCGAGTATCCAGTTTGTATGTTTATGATCTTACTGGAGAAAAATTAACAAACAAATATATGAACAACTTTTCTTGTCAGGCGAAACAAAACAATTCTAGCTGTGGTAAACAGCAAATATGACTAATATCATATTCAGAATGGAGAAAAAAGTCTAGGAAAGCATTAATATTAATAGGTTTATTCCTCAGTTTGAATGCCTAATACAGTTCATTGTGCATTCAGGCTACCTTGTCATGAGACACCATCATAACAAGAACGGCGATTTATTCAACAGAACGGTGAGGTTGAGTCCTACGCAGGCTAAGAAGATAATAAAGATCCATTTGTCATTAAAATTAAAGACTAGAGAACCTTTGCTTTCACTATGTTGCTTATGAACTCGCTGCATATCGAGGAAAATGGGCTACGTATCATCTTCCTTGACCCTCAGAAAATCCTCTAATTTGGTTCTGAATTCAAAATATTATCTTTCAATCACCATTTACTCACCCTCATGTAGTTCCAAACCATTATTAGTTACTTTATTCTGTGGAAACCAAAGCTGAAGAAAATCCTGGCTGCTCTTTTCCATATGATAAAAGTGAAAGGGGATGTGTGCTGTTAAGCTCCTAAAAAGCACCATAAAAGCATCTAAAAAGCAGTCAATACAACTCATGCACTACATTACATACTTCTTCAAATCCATACGGTTTTGTGTGACCAACAGACAATATTCACTTAAAATCTTCCCCTCCACTACAGCTATCTAATCAAACTTGGTGCCTTTAGACACGTCATTGATTCTCATGTGTCTCATGACCATAAGCCATTGACGTCAAACCTAATATGACATATCTAAAGTTACCATATTTGATTTGAGAGATACTTTCAATAACAGAATACACAGCATAAGCTGTATGGACCACTTTTATAATACTTCTATGGTGTTTTTTTTTTGTTTGTTTGTTTTTTTAATCATTTAACTCCCACTGACTTTCATTATCTGGAAAAGATCAGCCAGGATATTATTTCAAAATGGCTTCCAAAAAAAGAAAAGAAAAAAGAAATTCACAGGGGTTTTTGAATTACATGAGAGTGAGTAAATGATGATAGGATTTTTATTTTGGGGCGAATTATTCCTTTAACAAGGTGAATAAAAGAGAGTGTGAGCAACGGAGAGCGATGAAGTATCTTTGTCACATTGATCAGTCGGAGGTTCTATAGATCAAGGTTTTACTGGTACCAAAGCGATGCCTGAAGCGTGACAGCAAGTGTGACAATCACCCTTGGCAGGGTCACGGTGACAGCAGACCTGAGCGAAGGCAAGATGGCTCCCTGCTGAAAAAGACACAGCTCACCCTTCTATCCACACTGAATGCACGACCATGACTGTGACCTTGAGAGTCACCAAGAGCTCTCTGAAGAGCCATTCCATTAGCGTTAAACAGGTGAGAGCTGCTCATAATATGCAGCAGCACTTTAAATCACTGAGATATTCTTTACAGATTTTCCTTTTCACATCCCTTGTTAGTCAATGACAAATGAGAATTATTAAGCCTTAACAATTCAGCTGTACTGATACTGGCTATAATCCATGACATCAGAATGGACTATTTCTTTTACATTTAGTGTTTATGAATTAATCATTCATTGCATTCATTGGGTCGGGGGGGCTCTCCTCACTATCTTCTTTGCTCTCGAACATGGTAGATGATGATAATGATTTTTTTTTTATTTTAACACTAAAGACAAAGACAAAAGCAGGAATATTAGGCTGCTGTCACTTTAAGACTGAATGTGCAGACCGAATATACTGACACCCATCCGGTTTCTTTCTTAACGTTCACTTATAACATAACCGAAAAAACATAACTTTTTTACTAAATTTTGTGTATGTGTCTGTTCAAGCGGAAGTAAATGTAAAAGAAGAATTAATTATGTGTTCGAGCACTGTCTGAAAGCCTCTCTCTCTCTCTCAGCATATGCATGTTTGGTGTGTGAGGCACGAAGTGTGGAAAATTCCTACTCCTATAAGTAAACGTGTCCCTGTCCCCCAAATATGTTGGTACTCAAAAGCGCTTCCCTCCACGTTTTCTGGTACGCATCATTTATTTTTACCACGCATGTGTGCCTGCACGCCAGTTATGTGCACGGCTGTTTCTTGAGTAAACATAATGCTGTAATTATTCAATGAACCAGTTCTTTATTTACCGCTGCATTGCAAACAAGCAGAGACGTTCCAAAATACATGCAACACTTCATTCACTACAGAAGTGGGTGGAGTTATAAGGTTTTGCCTACAGTTTAAGGAAATAAAAATGACGAAATATGGATGCATGATGTTTCCACCTGAATATAATTTTTTATACAAATTATTACTTCATTAGCATTAACTATTAGATTAAATAGTCCACTCTGATGTGATGGGTTATAGCCAATCGTTATGTGGTAATCACGTTTCTTTGAAATAGGTTTCCAAGTTTCTCAATCTCCAAATCAGTTTTTAGACTAATCTCTCGTAAGAACATTCAAGCATAAAACGAGCCAAACATGAAAGTAATCTTCAATAGTGATTAGCTCCTTTGAAAGAGTTGCCCGACCATTTTGTGTCTGTCCCCTTCACAAGGAATTTCATCAGTGCAACCGTACTCTTGAGCTGCCATGAAATAACCACATTCGTCACCTTCGATTTAGCAATTAAGCCATTCACACTGCCGTGTGACACCACCCACCATGCTCGAGGAAGGCAAAAATAGCTTTGGGATCTGGTTCATCTTCTATTTCAAGTCAGCTGGTGACCTAGCATGCTACTTAAAGACTCTGCATCGGGTGACCTCCAAAGCTTCAAAACACTCATGAGGTTTACCAGTCTATTCTTGAGCTGCAACAGGAAATGTGTGACTCTTTTCATGTTTTCTTCATTGCACCACACTCGTTTTACTTCTGCAGCCTCTCTTTAGCCATTTAGCCACCTGAACTGATGCTAAAGGTCTAGCTGAGCTTTCAGCCCCATTTAGTGTCTACTAATTATTCTCTCAAGTGCCTTTGGATTCTTGAAGCCTGTTCTCGAGGAGGCCTCCCTCCCTTCATAACAGCCGAACGGCATTCTCCGAGGCATTTCTGAGAGGTCTCAACTTCTCTGATCGTCCTGCTTTTCTGCAGTCCTAACAGAGGCCATGCATCGAAATCAACACTGAAGCAAACTTCTGAATCATTAGGATGAACTTGACTCACACTCGCCCAAGTTCAATGCAAGTGTGTCAATATTTGATAGATCTCAGAAAGCGTGTTAAGGGTAGAAGGCACAGATGGTCTCAAAGAAGTTAAGTTATAGAGTTGTCTCATCAATATTTTAGTAAACCAACATCATGTTTCATTCATGAGTGCCCATGGCCTTGTGGGCAACCCCAAGCACCTCTCTGACTCATCTTCTTTCCCAGAAAAGTAATGCTTTCTACACTGCTAAGTGGTCAACTCTGTCCAAACCTGATGCCCTTCTATCTGCAATGGATGTGGGTGAAACAACTGACTGGCAGGAGAAACCAGCCTCTCAATGATGAATCAGAACATACTGAGAATTCCTGGTTTCTTGTTCTATTTTCTTTGTTGTTTTTCCACCAACTCTTAAATCTCTTGAATAAATGATTCAATGACAAACATTTTTTAAGTCACTTGTCGCCACCTACTGGAGTAACGACACTACTCCTTGGTGTAACTGTTTGCTCTAAGTTGACATCATTACTGTAGACATCAGTGTTTAATTCCGAACTATAAACTTTTATCCCAGTACTTCTGTGATAATACAAATATTTGTAACATACTGTAGAATTAACAAAACTGTGTGGTTGAAAAGACTGTTTGTGAATCAGTTTCATACCTGTACTGTACATGATAACTGCTTTCTCTGGGTCACCGGCAGCACAAACACAGATTTGAATGTTCCGTTGTGATTTTGTCAAAGGATTAATAGTTGTCATTTAAGAATGAGATTCTGTGGGTGTTTGCATGGCTGTCACTATAGTGGTGCGAAAGGTGGTGACAATTATATGGGCCCCAGCCTATATATAGCATTATCGGTGAAGACTGACTTTTTTAAAGTTTCTTAAGATGCTTGTCAGCTAATAACAAACACATTTGCTCTAATATGACATAAATGCCAATCATATAGCCCTGTCATTCTTACACTCAAAGGCACACAGCAGGATTAAGTACTTTGAGAATTTAAAAAAAAACAGACACTAGTGCTGTTAACCCCTCCAACACCCAACACAGCTCATCTCACAGACAGACGACTAGAGACTGCACCTAGTCTTTGTACTTTTAAAATGAATTCACAACCATATTCATTTTTACCCTCAAGGAATAAGTGGATAAATGTTTCTCTCTGAAAGGATATAATATCAGGGTGCTCATATCTGGGATTGTATGGCAACCATAACTTCAGGCCAAAAGATCAACACTAACTCACACTTTTATACCCATCTGTTAGTGCCCTGAAGCAATGAGTTAAAGGCTTCCCCTACTGATAACTTTGAAACGACTACTGAAATAACATTGTCTGTAATAAATAATACAAATTGCAAAGATCAAGTGACTTGACCTAAAGTATATCATGTGTCCACATAGAAATTTAACAAAATTTAAAATGTGCTTCTACCATCTTGCCAGTATGTGTTCAGTGAGAAAATGTCTCTCGATATAAAAAGTATGTTAAAATAAAATATATTAAAAATAAGTCATGTACAATTGTAGAAAAATGTAAAATAAAAAAGTAAAGCAATATACACATTAGTAACAAGAAGTATAATAAATGAAGGGACACTATAATTAAACATAAGTTATTAAAATGCACTGAGTAAATAAAACAGTGACTACATATCTAACAATCCCTCTGTCTTCACTCTTTCCACATATAACTGAAAATAATTTCTACCTCTGGATGATGTTTGTTAACCACATTTTTTTACCCCCTCTATCTATCTGTCTGTCTTTGTGTGCAAGAAAAAACATGCCATTCTAAAAAAGGAAAGGAAAGGAAAGCGTCTCCCTGAGCTCTCTTCCCCTCTAACCTCCATTACCATGTCAGCAAACAAAATCCAAAATGAGAATCTGGCGCAGGGTGATGAGGTCACAGGCTGAAGTATTGGAGAGCGGCATCCGCACACTGACTTCTTCACCCCGATCACACCGCATGGAGAGATAAGCAGCCTCTCTCTGTTCAATGCCCCAGATCACTGCATCAACACAGTGTGCTTTACACGGCTCCGGCCGGCCCTCTATCAATGGCAGAATTACTGGAACGCTTCACCGGAAGAAATGCTGGAGATTCGTTTGATTTGTCCTTGTGGATCTGCGAGGGAGTTCTTAAATGACGCTGTCTGTAATCTGTAGCAGAGGCACTGATGCTGAGTAGGACTGATGTAAACAAGGAGCTTTTACTGAACCTCGTGATGGAGATGAAAAGAGGAAATAAGAGTCTGATGGGTTATGGTAAAAAGGACAACAAGGGAAGTGGAGAGGTTTGCGGTGGGAGGAATGGATGGAGAAAGTGAGAGGTTGGCGAGGAGAGACGAGACAAGAAAAAAAGAAAAAAGTAACAAAAAAGAGATGAGATTAGAATAAATGAGACAAGGCTAAACAGAACTAGAAGAGACCAAATCAGATGTGACAAGAACAGAAGAATATACATAGATGAAACGAGAAAGAAAAGAAGGGGCACAGGATTTGAAGACACTAGATTTCCTCCTAAATGTTGCACAGGACATGAAAGCAGGAGTGTTTGATGTGTAACACACACATACATATGTAACAAAATAAAACTAATTCTTACAAAGAAGCATTTTGCTTTTATATTCCTGGCAGAGTAGGGCTGGACGATTATGGCCAAAATCAAAACCTCAATTAATTCAACATTTTACCTCGAATACGATTAATGAACGATTATTTTGTTTTTTGTTTTTTTTGCCCTCATAGTTCACTGACAAGGTTTGTACTGTAAATATGATTGACTATTAAAGGTGGGATATTTTTTCCTGTTGAAAGAGTGATCTGACATAACAGCTCACTATCAGCAGTTATTTTAACACTTCTTACAGATTTCTGCTCATTGTAAATCAGATAAAGATAAATTAGTACAGTACCAGTACGAGTGATTGCGTGTGTGAATTAGTCATACCGTCTCTCTGTTACTTGTGAAGCTGTGGGTGGTAAATAGTTCCTTCAAAAGTAGAAAAATATATGCTATAAAGTAGCTTTGAGTTTCTAAGCTACTTTAGTTATAAATCACTGGACAGCGCTGACAACTAGTTTCTGCGTTCCTCTCTGTGCGTGCAATCTTTACGTTTTTACTGTTTGTATGAGTGTTTGTGACACAATGCAGCTGCGCGAGCACGGTAGATCGAAAAAATATACATCCAATCATCTAAAATCGCTTGAATGTCCGAACTGGCAAACCTTAAAACAAATACAACTGAAAAAGTTTAGTGAAGACGCAAGGCTGTCCGCTCGCCGCCATCACTACGTGTTGAACCGGCGTTCACCTCCGCGTTGCTTTTATTCCACTGACTGGACGGGGCAGAGTCCCGTGGCTACACAAGCGGTAGTATGTTTTAAGGGGGAAGTGTTAACAGGATTAAAAAAACGAAATAACCGAATGGGAAAATTAAGTCAGTTAGAGGTTCTGAATTTTCGGTTTCGATTACTTTTCGATTCATCGTCCAGCCCTATGGTAGAGCCTTTCATAAAGCGACAAATAAGGAAGTGCACATATTGATGACATGACAGGGACAGGTATCTAAAGTACGAAACAGGACAATTCTTTTACGAGCATCTGGGTCTCAACCGTACAGCCCCTGAGACCTGTTTGCCTCCCTCCCTCGCTGGGTAGATACAGTATGACGAGATTAAAAGTGACTACTCTAAAATGATTATGAAAAGCTTAGGGAGTGAAAGGCGGGCTAGCACATGTTAGCCAAGCAGGAGGAGCCCTGCCAAGCAATTTAGAGTTCTGATCCTTGAAAACAACAACAGTCGAGTTGAGCTTGTTACCGACCAAAAGCCAGCAACGTCCTCGGAGAGCCTGAGCTCGTAATAACACCAAAAAAACACCCAGGAAACAAAACGAAAGAAAAGAAATGAATGCCAAAACACATTTCACCTGACCTCGAGAGAGAGAGAGAGAGAGAGAGAGAGAGAGAGAGAGAGAGAGAGAGAGAGGAATCAATAGCCGGAAGTCATCCGCGCTCTTTATGGAGGCCTCCGCTTTGATGTAGCGCTGAACGCTCGCTCACAATCTTCCTTAGCCTTCATCCCTTTTTTTTCCACTCAGCACTGCTTTGTGCCTCCCCCTGCCTTGTTGGGCTCCCTTAAGGGGCTTGTGGTCTCTCTTCAACAATTTATTTAATTATTACAAATATTACACAACAGTGTTTTTGCTGAAATGATAGATTGGACGCTGGATACAGTGTGTGTATGGTGTAAAAATGTCAAAAAGTGGTGCACCATGCCGTGAAACTCCACAGGATACGGCCGACAATGATATATTAGTTCCCGTACACCTTCTGCTATTCGCTGGGCTGCCCTCCCTACTCAACCTTTTTCCATTAAATTGTCAAACATCTCACACTTCACAGACATTACTCCAATAAAAGATACAGTGGTAAAATCAATAGCCGTGTTTGCCTAGGAGGCATCGGCGGCTGCAGATACACACTGCGGGTCACATTGTGGCCCACGCAGCTGATTACCTCCAGACCCTCAGGTCACCGTGTCAGGATGCCTCCCTATCCCAGAGTGTGCTGCTTGGATAATGGATGAGGTCCATGTTTGAAGGGTCATTTGAAGGACAAAGCTGTCTTGCACACATCTAAAAGGGATAGGGTGACAGTGCTAGTTTTCAAGGGGGGTTGTGTTTTTTGGTTGGTACATTACAGACAAACAAGTAACAATCCAATGCCTTTCATGCAGATTGATTTGGAAAATGTTTGCCTCAAATTCTGGGAACTAATTCAGAGAGTGATGAAGTTCTTGTTTAAATATTTGCCTATATCTTCCAGGAATTAACAGTTGTTTCTGCTTTTTTATAAAACGTTTACACTAAAGCCTCAAAGATTTACAGAGAATAAGAAACTGTCTTGACAATGGAACCAGGATGTGACAATTCAATTAACAAGAATCCAAAGCAATGCTCCATTTAACGCTATTGTCTCAAGTCTCATGGTGGTGGAGTGTGTTAAGAGCAGACATTTCTGATGAGCCTTTCTTTCCAGGCGTGTGGGCAGGCAAATGTGCATGGTCAAGTCCAAGGAGAGACCATTTCTGGGGTAATAGATTTCCCAGCGCTAGACTTACTCCATTCCACTTTTTTGGGTTACTGGGATGAGGGATTGGTTTCAGGCGGTGTAGGAGGCTGCCAGGTGTTGTGTGGCCCCGGGATAAAAAGAGATATATGGATCTATCCTGAGCTCAAGAAAGGAAAGGGAAAGGAAAAGGATAGATGAGGCTGGAATTACACCATTGAGCATGGACAAATTTCAACCTACTGGGTCACAGAAGAAAAAAAAAACAGGCAAATCTTGCGGCTGGTTCAGTGAAAGAAACAGAAAAACTTGCTTAAGGCATATGCTAGAACACTTGCACATTCGTGCATAAAAAACATTTGCAAACATACAAACATGACCCCTGCTGGATAGCCAGGTCAATCAAGTAGTCAAACCGGTTTTGTACCATTGTTTCTCATTTGTAGCTTGTCCAAGGGGGTCTACCAGCTTTAATCACCGTGACCAAGATGGTCTACCAGCTCAGCTTGGTCCGCTCTAGCAGTTGGTCCATCCAGTCAACCACCTACACCAACTTAAACCAGCTGGAAACCATGTAAAGCCATCTACTACCTTAAGTTTAGTTTTAGCTGGATTTCCAATATTTTTTTAGGTTTTTTTTTTTTTTTTTTACTCACAAACAAGACCTTTTTTTTTTTTTTTTTTTTTTGGCAACATGGCTTTAATAATGCAAAGTGAATAGTGTAGTTTTATAAATGCTAAGGTGTGAGTCACCATGTTTTTCTGATCTCTCACAGCTATGAGAGCTAGCTCATTTTAGCACTCACTAACCAGCTGAATGGAACACTGAGGCCCAGAGGAGAAATAAAGAAAGATAGACAGAGAAAGAAAGATGGCACTCTGTCCGTATCAGAAGAAGAGAAGGTAAGACAGGTCTGCCAAAGCTTGGTCCCCAATGACTTTCCAGTTCTCATGACTCAGCGCCTTTGACTTTGAGAGCAAACCCACTCAGGGATCTTGAGACAGGCATGAGGCTGGTCTAGCTAATAGCGATACGCATCGGTTCTTTAGGGTCCGCCAGGCACGGATCGTGTGAGAGACACAAGCTATATATAATCTGATGTTCTTGCTGTGAGGACCGTCGACAAGTGTGGACGGTGATTGATTTCAACCTGAATGGAGCACGAGAAAAAAAAGGGACAAATTCCCCTGCCGTCTACCAGACTGGAAATTAAATAAATAAAAAAAAGATGAAAAGTCAGAGTGTACCTGTTATTCCTAGTGTTACCTGTGTCACTTAAATTTGCTCCAAATTCCTCTCCCCCGCACATACCTCTTCCGTCTTCTCCCTTTGGGTTTGTGTTGTAAAATATGCTGAACTGCAGGCTCCACATGGCTGCGGATGGGCATGGAGCCGCACTGCTGAATCAAGCTTTCAGCAGAGCAAAGGAGTGTGGACTCGTTCTCTATGCAGCACTCCGCCTTTTGTCTCTCTTCTCTTCTGTCTGATCTCTTTGCTGTTCTGTCTTTTCTTTCATGGTGCTCCCTTTTCATTTTATTTTTTTTCGCTATTCTTCCAGTATTAATCAAAGGCTACCAGAATGCTAACCCCAGCCATTTAATTATTCATGGTAATTCCTCGCCTGTAAACCCTGCACAACTCTCTTACTGACGTGCATGTTCCTAGCTGTATAAATGAGGACTTGCCATAGAATACTATTTTTATTTTTTAAGACAATTCTAAAACCAAAATAAATAGAACCATTTTTTCCAATTAAGGACATTCCCAATTCAGTGTCTTTATTATTTACTCACCTTCATTTCATTACAAACCCCTTATTTACCCTGTAGAACACAAAATGAGAATTTCTGAAGAATGTTCAAAGCTCTTTTCCATAATGACCATGGCTATGTCTGTAAAGAGGACAAAACAGCATTACAATACATACCCTCTAACAATAGTCCATATGGCTTGTGCGTTATATTTTGCCCCAGTTCGTATATAAAAAAAAACAGAGATTTGAGAGCGGAAATGGAGGTGAAGATTTACCATGAATGAATTTAAATGACTATTTAAATACAATACACATTTATGGGAGTTGACAGGCCCGATCACTATAAAATGTTGAAATGGAAAAGAGCTGCCTGAAGATTATTCAAAATGTCTCCTTTTGCAAACGGATTTGGAACAACACAAGAGTAAGCAATGTCAAAAATCCTCATATTTGCAATGAACAATTCATGGAATACACTAGATATACACTATAAAATCACCTGATACCCCTTTTCTTTGTGCACAGTCACATTCTACTTTTTCTACGCACTTGAAAGGAGCTCTATGATTCCTCTTTAAACTAAATCTTATAAAACCCCTCCCCATTTTCTGATTTTCTTTGCCTCAACAATCTCCCGTCTTCTCCATCTCTCCTTCGAGCTGATTATCGCAGTGCACAAGCTCTTTCAGGGCCAGATAACAGGGCTGTCTATTGTCGTGGATTTGAAGGCTGCGGCTGCCCTGCGACACACAAGCACGGCGGAAGGAGGAAAGGTGGGCTCTCTCGATAAGGCCCCAGCCTAAATCAACCGACACTTCCTCCATAACAGCTAATTAGCCAGCGCTGAGCGCCCGGGCGCACATTCAGGCCGCGCTGTCCGTCAAGCTTCCAGCAGCCATTGACATCCACCAGCAAATGTCAAGTCCGCCTTTTGTGATGGAGACAAGCCTATTACAGAGAGGCATGCTGACGGGTGGGCGAGAGGGGGGCACACTGGCATTCAGAATAGTAAAAAAAGGTGTGAGAATAGAGGGGTGAGACAGAGACAGAAAGAGAGAGAGACTTCCCTTTAAAAGCCTGGACATGTAGCAATTGCAGTATTTCTAACTGGCCAGCTGTCAGAGTGAGATGGCTGTTAAAGGCCACATTCAACAAGTCAGAAACTTGAAGGAGGGAATAAATGTGTTCACAGATGGTGGAGAGAGAGAGAGTGAGAAAGAGAGAGAAAGAACTGGAAGCTAATATTTGTACACGGAGAGCAACCTACACAAATAATTTCATGTCATCAACAACAAAACCATATGTAATTGTTTCAATGTTCAAATTGAAAAGTCAATCAAAGTATGTAATGCCAATTAATAAATCAAATGAATGTATATTAATCACAAACATAAATATTTGTTGAGAAAGTTAATTGCTTACACATTCACTTACTGTGGTCCAATGCTGACATCTTAAAGCCATTGTTACATAGTGGAGGTGTACCCTAGTGGTCACTTTCCTCTGGCTCAATAAAGTGTTTACCTTGAAATCAAAGATTAAAGGCATCTACCAAATGAATAAATGTATAGATCAGAGCTGGTAACTGAAAGGTCACAGGTTCAAACCCTATAAGGGTTGATCCACGAACTAACATGATTGTGCCTTTGAGTAAGACATTTAGATCAAGAGTATTGTACCTGTATTTAGTGTATTGTCAGTCAATAAATTCTGTTACATTACAAATAAATTTAGAATGAGAGAGAAAACAAGAGGAAATTCTTATGACATTGTCAGCTTAAGGGTATCTGATGTAGGTAGCTTGGTGAAAAATCCGACAGACAAAGACAAAGACAAAGAGAGACAGAATTTTTTTTCTTTTCGAGTTTTTTTTGTCATGCAGTCCTTTTGTGTGCCTTGTCACATGAAAACCAGAAGCAGTGTCATGTTTTTTGTTTAAGACTGACAAAAGTTTTGGTGGAAGTGTGACAGTGAGCGAGAAAATATGAGAGTGACACTCCAAAGAAACGAGGGTGGCATGGGCACCGGCACTCTGTCGTATCACAGCGGTGGGAAAGCTTTTCGGGAGGCAATAGCCATCCACGTTTAGCCTTGAGTTGAAAGATAATGCCATGTTATATTTCCTGACACACTGTTTTGCTCGCTGACTTCCAGTGTGTTGAGAAACTATATGGCTGTTATCAACAGAGAAGACCCAGCATCACTGGAAGACCGTTTTCCTCCATTAATTGGGGCACTTGACATACAGTCATGCAGTGTATAATACTGTCACGACAGCGCTTTCCAGTGTTTACCTTAACAGCCATATTCTACAATTTTATGCCTTTTTTTCCTTGACATAGTAGCTACATACAAGGGTGTGTTAGATTAAAATGAACTCTGGTGCGTTTGCTCTGTTAGTGCGGTTCATTTGAATAAGTTTGAACGCTGCCACCTGAACCTTGGTGTGCGTTAAACAAGCGGACAGAGAGCCCTGAAAAGCTTCCGCTTTCAAACTAACTCTGGTGCGGTTCGACTGAAATATGAACGCAACACAGACCAAAATCAGGACGTGATGTCACAAGATGTGGCACTAAAAAGGACAAAATGCTCAAGCACCACACCTGGTTGTTCTCGTCATATGAGCTACATCACCCATTACAGTTCAGTACAGGCGTCGGAAATGCCTTCTCCTTGCAGCAGATCTTTGTTTTTCTGCAACAGGGGAATTCCTGCCACTGTTTTGACTTCTTTACACATTTTAAAAGTTCTTCACGAGTTTTCAGCTGGTAAAAATACCATCTTATAAAACAGTTAGTTCCTGTCCTTGATTCTGATTGGTCAATAGCTGTGTTTTATTCACGATAAAACACGGCTATGACCGCTTCACCAAACGGTTCTGTGTATCACTACACAACACCCTTAGCAATGCAAACTGTTTGATCTCAATTTATATTGTTCATTGAAGCTTGTTAAACTTACTGTATTATGTAGAAGAGTATTGTGAGAAAGTATTACCCACATTCACATTTAGCATATTCCTTCAGGTCAGTCCTATGTTCATAACAAAAAGAATATGTTTAAATGTCCGCTGCAATATCTTGTCCTTTTAACAGTTAAAGGTTTTTCCCGTGACTGACAGCGCTAGTCAAAGCATTTGTCAGTTGCGTCTTGTTCCGTGTTCACAACAATTCAGCCTTTTCAATTATAAAAGTCTTCGCTAATGACTGACACACTAATAAAAGGCAGTCTTTGCTGCCATCTAATGGCGTAATAATGTAACTTCTGTTGCTGTTCACAGTCAGGGACTATTTTTTTCTGGTGGAAGGAAGGCTTTTAGTGATTTTACTTCATGAAAGTTGCATTGATACATATTTTTTGGATTTAATATTTGAATTGGTTTTATAAAAGCAATAAGGTATGAGAGGCTAGTGCTGTATCGTGAATAAGTCACAACTGAAGGGTGTGACTTATTCACGATACAGCACTAGCCTCTCGTACCTTTTTTTTTTTTTTTGATCTGTAGGTTCAGTATTAAAAATGACAGTGTTGAACACAAAGTGAACCAGGTCTAAATGTATAATTTTCTTTATTTGTTCTGGACCAAAAGAACTGAGAGAAGTGAACTAAAAGTGTGAAGCAAATCTTTCTAGACTAAAAATAATTGTAAGTCATGATTTAGTTTTATGTGATCATTCCCAACCTTATACTGATAAATTGAAAACCAATAAGTACTGATACAGTAGTATACAGTAGTAATATTAAATTAAAATGACTGTTTCTATATACTAAGACCGATTTTCTTTAAAACGTGTCTATGTATTGCTTGGAAGAGATATGCAAGTGAAATATCTCCTTCAAATTAATGAATCAAAAAATAATGGATGGGCGAATGAAACACAGCAGAGCAAAGAGAAGGCAATTCACTTTTGAGGGGCTACCGTTTGCCAATCATCCAGCCATAAAGGCAGGAGAAACAGTAGCCTTTGGGATAACGGAATGGATAATGGTGTTTTCTCAGGCCACTGCAGTAGAGCGGTTCGCATTCAATTACAGCCTGCCCCTTCTATCTTCATGCCCCCCTCCGCAGATGCTGTTTCAAATCATTACCTGCGAGGAAGAAACAGAGAGTGGGCAGCCATCTTCACTGCCTCGGAGCGATACAGAACCGTCATAGACACACATATGTGCATCCGCACAAACACACAGATGGACTGTTCTGCTAGCTGCCCACCAGCTAGTCTAAACAATCACAGACATAGACCGCACACGCCGGTGGCTATATCAACAGCGGATGATTGTGTGTATATATTTCTTCCCTGTACTTGGTCTGTCAGCATAAAATGAGACCACTATGGTGAAGCTGAACCAATGAGACACTAAGAAGAACATTATCGCTAGCGGTGGCCAGAGAAGATTAGCATGTTTGAAAGTAAATCTGAAACGTGCTTAGCATATTTTCCACAAGCAGCTAATGAGCTAGGCATCCAAAAGCTAGAAAATAAGCACCTATCTGCTCAAAGCCTTCAGCAGGGCTAATCAACATTGACGGGAAAGGTTAATGACCTAGTGTATTATGGTAAAAATGCATAATAGCACACATAGCAATTTGCCAAGACATTCATAAGAGAACATGCACAAATCCACTCATTTTAACAAATGTATCAGTTTTTTTTTACACAAATAAAACATAAATAAGAATGTGATGCTTTCCTGTAAGACATTTTCACAACATTTCAAATTTTAAATGTAAATGAATCTGCTCTTTTTCAGAAGATTATCAGATGTTTACACAAAAACAAATTGCTTAAATTAAAAGTCATATGCTCTTTTGCATGTTTGCTTACCAAATGATCAACTCAGACCAAAACAAAACCATCAGTTAGGCTAATCAACATTGACTCCCAAGGATGATGACCTAGCATCTTAGCACATATCCTTAGCACACTAAGGCCCTGTTTACACCTAGTATTAAGATGTGCTCTGGTCAACTGAATCACAAGTAGACGAGGAAGACACATTCCCATTTACACCTGGTATTTTAATCCATCTCTTTTGTCCACTTTCTTCGAGGGGAGGGTCAATGGACGGGTAAATGGTTTTTTTGTTTTGTTTTGTTTTGTTTTTTAGATCTTGCAAACTAATGGACAAAATAATCTTGGGAAATTTACATATGAAGCTTCCATTTCTGCTCCATTTCAGCCGCAAGACCATGCCAAACACTGTGAGTGTGTGTTAGAAATCAGAAATTTTTTCATCTTACAACCAAACTTTACAACCAACAGCTTTAAATGGCCTGATCCCAGACCAGGAATAAGTGTCTTGTCTAGCGAAACGATCAGCCATTTTCTAAAAAATGAATAAATAAAAAAAAAAAATGTATTTACTTTTTAACCACAAATGCTCATCTTGTACTACTCGATCCACCACACATTTTGTAATCACATTGGAAAAGTCACACGTGACATACAGAAGGCGGAAGTACTGTGGTAGGGCGAAAAAAATTCAAAATAGCCCAACATTGTTGTTTTACCTTTTTTGTAAAGGCCGTTTTGCTTAGCCTTTGCATGTTCACTTTGTAGACACTGGATCGGTACTTTCGTCTACATCACGCGTGACATGTGACCTTTCCAACATGATTACGTAATGCATGGAGCATGCAGCAAAATGTTTTCCTTAATTTCTTTTCGATTGAAGAAAGAAAGACAAACATCTTGGATGACATGGGGTGAGTAAATTCTCAGGACATTTTAATTCTGAGGTTAACTAATACTTTAAGTCATTATAGGCAGTGAGTAGGCGCTCTTTTGTTGCTGTTCAAACGCATTCAACCACATGAGAGTCTACATTATCAAAGCATGCATTTTCTTTTGACTACCTCTCGAAATGGCCGAAAGTGGACAAGCTCAAACCTTTTCAGACTCCGTTTACACCTGTATTTAACGCCATCCACTTGTGATCCGATCAACCAAATGCATCTTAATATCAGGCGTAAACAGGCCATCAAGACATCTATTCAGCGAATGTTTCCTTCTTGATAAGTGTTACCTTCGAGGCTTGACAGTAACACCCACCAACCTGCAGGTGAATTTCAGCAGTGTACAAAATATAGATTTTTCGATACATATCGATACTGAAAAATAACGCTTCCAATACTCATTTTGCACAGAATAGATACACGATACCAGCTGTGCTTTCTCACTCACTCATCTCTCCAACAGTGAGTTGACACACAAACCCACCTCCCCAGTGCCCTAACTCACTCGTTTCATTCTATTTTCAAAATAGAATGCAATTTGTTTCTTGTTAGATGGGAAGTTAGACTGCCAATTCAGATCTTTACAGCGAAATTTAAGATTCCAGCTGAATGTGAATGCAGTTTGAGATGTTTGAACAGAAACAAATTACTTAAAATATATCCTAAAACAAGACCAAAACAAAATGAAACCTTCTGCTGAGCTTATCAACACTGAATGCCCAAGGACAGTGACTTACTATAAAGCGAGGTTCCAACTGAGCTCACAGGGATATGAATATATACCCAAACACCGCGGCCTGCTCCTCCCAGCCACTCTCTCTAACCACTGCCTGAAATTCAGCAGCATCGATCACAGGCGGATGAATTATGAGGGTGTCTGGAGAAGCTGGAGGCTGCGGCTGGTGAGGGGCAGCCTCCAGAAGAATGCCCCTGCTCAAAGGCACCTGCAGGTGGGGAGAGAGTGATGGATTGGGGGTCTGGGAGAAAGATGGTGAAAATCTCTTACTTTCATTGAGAGGCAGTCAGTGTTCAGCATCAAGTCATCCTCATTTGTGAGAAAGAGATAGAATGAGAGAAAGTGCTCTGTTCCAAAACCTTAGATCGGCAGCTGCCTTCTAACGTGCCTGGTTGGCTGGTTTTTCTAACGTAAACTGTGAGACCAATTAAGACCAGCAAACAAACTAAGACTTGTTTAAAGGGACAGTTCACCCAAAAATGAAAATTATGCCATGATTTACTCACCCTCAAGCCATTCTAAGTGTATATGACTATCTTCTTTCAGACAAACACAATCAGACATATATTTAAAAATATCCTTAGTCCTCCAAGGTTTATAATGGTTGTGAATGGGTGGCCACATTTTGAAGACAAAAAAAATGCATCCATCCATGAAAAAATTAATCCATATGACTCCGAGGGTTAATAAAGGCCTTCTGAAGCAAATCAATGCAAAAAAAAGACAAAAAACAAATAACCTTACCCCAAACTTTTGAACGGTAGTGTACATATCAACACAATGTTGCCATGTATTGCTAAGCTAACAGCATGCTAAGGTACAGTAAAAAGCAATAAAATAGAAAATGCAAATATTAGGTTGTTTTATCTATGCTTTTAAATACTGAATAAAATAAGTACATTTATTGCCAACATCTCTTTTACACCTCATCTGCTATTTTCTTGTTAGCAAGGCATTCTGGGATATTTACAACGCTGCCTTGGAGTTTGGCCAAAAGAAGGTATTCACATCAAGTCAGAAGTGCACCTACAGTATAATGCCCCAAAACACTGTCTAGTTAGCAGCTCGCTAGGTTTGGAACAGAGCAAGAGAGAGAGAGAGAGAGAGAGAGAGAGACCAGAAGAGAGAATTAATAGATGGCCACAAAGTAAAGGGCTGTAAAAGCATAAAAAGGAAAAGAAAGAAAAACAGTTGTCACAGCATTACCGAATAAAGAGTAAATCTATAGCTAATTAGTGCTGTGGCTACGGCAGCAAAGCTATCATTCATTTGGCAAGCGAGAAGTGAGGCAAGGAGACATGGTGCTGTGAGGAAGAATTGAAGCTCACACTGAGCTTTAATGGAGGTCATGGGACCTCAGTCCACGACAGACCTAGAGACATACGGAGAGATGGAGTACGTATCATCATTATCAGAAGCTTACCATCACCCAGACTCACAATTTCCATCCCTGTGATCACCCCATGATGTGCGTTTAATGGTGAACACAGTCACCAGTGCCATGTTAGAGGTCCTGAGACTAGGGACGGATGTATGCTCCGAACAGCTGTAAAACTGCAGTCATTAAACCGAATTCACTAAAGAGGAGGCAGAGCAGCGCTTCTCATATCTCATCAATCATCTCCTGCTTCAACCAGCAGAACTGCAGATTTATCAAGTTTTAAAGGGAGTTTTTAAAGAACTAGCTGCCTAAACAGTCCTTCCAAAAAAGTACTGCAGTGGTACTTTGACACAGTGATATATACCATGCATGTTCAAATATCATGGCATTCATATTTACATAAAAAAATACCAGGTATTATCATTATGATAGTTCCATATACAAAAAATAAATAAATAAATAAAAATAAATAAAGTTAAGTATAGCCTACTATAGTATGGTATATGTATCCTATAGTATATTTATATCTTAACAAGAAGTATTGTGACGGTACCATGCTATATTGATAGATATACCATGGTACTTTGTTGAAATACCATAGCACTGAAATGCACAATGGTATTAAGAAAGTACTTAAAGTCCCCCTGTGGTGAAAATCGTGAAAAGTTTTTAATGTTGTTTGTATGTCTATCTGGTGTTTTTAACATGCTTTAAGACAAACCAGGTGCAAATTCATATGTCAACACCACTGCTGAGTATTTTCTCTTTAAAACTGCAGTAAACCAAAGACAGACTTAAACCAGCAGTTTGAACTCGCTGGTGTTTCTGACTTCACAGACAACCTTGTAACCAATCATGTCACCATGCCGGTGGGCTTTAGCATATCATTAACTGACCATCTCAAAAGAAGGTTATCCTGGTATATTTTTCTGTTGATTAAAACAAGTAGAGAAAATTCAAAAATATGCTGAAGTTTGCCTTAAACTTTTAGGTTTTCTCAACTTTTGATTTTTTACAGTGTGGATCTCGTCTGAGCTCTTGCAAGTGAGTGGGGGGCAGGGCTAACTATCATATTCATAGATCTGTGTATATTAAATGAGGCAAGGGTGTAGAGTTGCATTTAAGCTATTTTAAGGCATTAAGAATTTGGTTTTTTTTTTGTTTTTTTGTTTCTTACAGGAAAAAATAACATTTAAATATATCATTTTGGTGATCAAAGATGAGTTTTAAGGGAAAAATTATTGACTACAGGGGGACTTTAAAGGTAGAATACCATGGTACAAATAGAAAAAGTTGTTCCTTGGTACTTTTTTGGAAGTGAATTTTTCTCCAATATACTGTGCTATTATCAAAATGGTACAGTTTATACCATGAATACCATTACATATACTGTACCATCTCACTGTATAGTCATATAGCATGGTATTTGCATGGTACTCCAGAGAACACTATGGTATTACCATATTATCATGGTGGCGTCCTATTTACAGGTACTGTAGTATGGTGATACCACAGTACAGTAATGTTTTAGTACAGTGACCATTCTAATACCAACCATATTTCAAAGAATATAATGTCATTACAAAGAAGTACTAGGTTGAAATATACTATTCTAAAGTCAACTAGAATTTACACTATAACTCCTTAAAATAGTATGATAGTGATTTTTTTTTTTTTTTTTTTTTTAATTAAGTAACATTTTTACATGGTACTATCTTTGTATTATGTCCAAAAACCATGGTAAAAGTATGGTCATATTTGCTTTTGTTCAACGAATGTTCACAGATGAAATCCAGTCATTTCAACGGGAATCCAAGTGTTCTGGAATTCTGCATGAGGGCAAAAGATTTCCCCACACAGATTTCACAAAAGTGTTCAGTTGGTCACACAAATTTGCCGTTATTATCAAAAGAAACCTGCTTGGTTTGAAAATTACTTCTCTGTGAGCTCTGCTTCCAACATCAACAAAAGACAATGGAAATGTGACCGCACCTAACGCCATCATACTATTTTGTAAGAAAATAAGGCTTACTGTATTGATATATGTACTTCTCATATGACCAGTATGCATGGATATGATTACTGTACAGTATGCGTGTGTAGACGTTATGCTTTATATGATCGGTGTGATGAAATCATGTTACAGCTCAAGTGTGTTGTGCTCTATCGACTGTAAAAAAAACCACAGATATGCTCCCTAAGATAGAAGCTACAGTATTTCTGTTTACCACACACTTACACACTGTCTCTCTCTCTCGCTCCGCTGCTCTCTCCCACACACTCAGACACAACGCTGTATTCACACCAGCACTCTGCATTCCCATCACATAAGCGCTTGCCGTTGCCTCGGAGATGAATGGAGAGGCGGGATGCAACATTACTTGAGGCTGGGAGCACATCGTATGAGTCACAAATAAAAAGGTGCCTTTTAAGCAAATTCAGTGATCAGTGTTAGAGCAGCATTAGCCATTTTACCGACCCGCCGCTGTTGTCACTCCCTGTGATTGCGGAGGGAACGAGGGAGATGCCACGGCAAGGACACGGGGCGGCACGCATCGCTCGGCTACGACAGAAACAGGGAGGGGCGGCACTCCATATTAACACCGAGAGGGTTTGTTTGTGTATGAATGTGGTCAGAGACGACTCTGACGAGAAGAGAAGAAAGAGGTCCTGCCAGGAAGGGAAGGAGGAGCAGATGAGAGAAAAAGGAAACCGTAAGCAGGGGATAATTACAGAATTAAAGCCGCCATTTAAATACAGACGAGATCATAAACATACATAATTACATATGGAATCACGCTAATAGCATATCAACAGCCAAGCCAAATGATTTCTGCTCTTTATTTGTTTCATATAAAGTGTTTTTACCTCCATAATCTGACATATTCCTGAGGAAAAGGATATACAACACAATATAATGTAGGATGGAGCTTTAAGTTCCTCAAAGTGTTTACTTTCTCTCGGTCATTGTGGAAATGATTCCACTGCCCATCAATTATTTATTTGTTCATTTATTTCAAGGGGATCATGTTTATATTTGTTCCAACCAATGTGTAGACACCAGATGAGGTATATATGAGCACTCCTGGACACTAGAGTTAATATAAAATGTCATTTGCAACCCATTTTACTTCCATTATGTGACATTTTTCCAAGTGGAACAGGTAATTCAAGGAGGAGAAATCATGTGGAATTGCCAAAACAGGTGAAAAATACGAGAGCCTGATGACATCAAGAAGAGCTAGTGCAAGTTCATATAAACGGAAATTGAATAGATTGTTTTGCACTGATGAATCGCTCACAATAAAACCAGGAAGTCATGATAAAAGCCAGCCATTTTCCTCTTTATTGTGACATACCTCAGAGTGAAGCGAATTATCGGAGAAAAAAAAAAAGAAAAAAGAAAAAATGTAGGGTCAGCCCATTGGTTGTTGTTTGGATGGAGGCAGATCTGAATGTGAGCTTGCAGCTGACTGTAAGCAAGGAGCGGGTTTAAATGAACTAAATGACTGGAGAAGTCCAGCATTTGTCACCAGAGAAAAGTCTGTAATTTCATCAGAAGATGAATTTATGACATTTTGTTGAAAAATTACAGGTCAATCAAATCAAATAAAATCAAAATCAATCAACCAACAAACACTTGGATGAATCCTTCACAATGGACCCTTTTCAAATTTCTGAGGTTCTTAGAAGCGCTGGGTAAATTTCTATAGTGAATAATTTGTATTTCCATTTGCTCCAATAGCGAAGGAAAAAAAAAATCCATGATAGCGTTTATATAACTTTACAAAAAAGGGAAAAAAATTGATTGAAAAAAAGATTGATTACAGTATTCAGAAAAGAGAATGATGTCAAATTTGCCATCACTCCCTCAGCCATAGTATTAGAAACACCCTTGTATGCCATAACACAAAGTATAGCGTTCACTGTCTGTAAAATTAGTCCATAACAGCATGCTTTTAGAAAACAAATATTAATACTATAGGTCATTTTTTTGTTTTATGTCGATTTTAAATAGGAACTGTCTCTACTTCCTGGGCACAGTGTCTTTGTGTCTTTGGATTTTCCTATCACTGAAGTTACTCTCAGAATGAGTGGAAAAGGAAGAGAGGCAAGGGCACTTTCACGTTTTGGACTTGTGGAGATGTAGCTGTCATACTGTCAAAGGGAGGCAGGCAAAGCAAGGAGGAGCCTGAGTGTGTACGGCTATGTCCTTTGTGGGAATTTTCTCAGATCCATGAAAAGACTGCACGCTCCTGTCGGAACGCCGATCCGGCTGAGAAGAGATCTGTGAGGTTTAGCTTGCTCTGTGAGCTGTCAATCATCCAGTGAGCGAAAGATTCTCTCTGCCGTTGAATCACAGAACTCCATTTATTGTCCGTGATATGTATCCATGTAGCTTAAAAAGCTGTCGTGTATGTATCGATCATGTAGGATGAAAGAATTGTGGGGAAAAAAGACTGTGAGATGTAAATCGTACAGTGATGAACAGTACTCAAGCTGAGTTTACAGGGGGAAAAAAATGGCAAATGAGATCTCTTTAAAAGCTCAACTTATTCTCCTAGACAGTAATGACCTTAAATGGAGAGCAAATATGCTTTTGCCGAAGTTTTACACTGTGTCGACACCGAACAAGACCGGCGCGATGCGACGCGACAAAGGCAAATAGAACCCATTATAATCAGTGATGCTGTCTACACTGGATGCAACGCAGCAAATTCCTGGCAGTAAACTGATGCCCCTTTCTGTTTCTAATGTATTTCAAGCCCTTGTGATACTTCTGATACGAAGGACAAAAGTAATTTCGATGGTCACCTATGGTGTGGGCAGCTTCTAGCTGTTGTGGCACGATGCGACAACGGTCGCGTCTGATGTAGACACAGTGTTAGTCTTAGACACCAGTGATGTTCAGAAGTGATCCAAGCATCTCAATCTGCATCTACATACCAAAATCTGCAGAAGATCTCAATATGAACATTTCTCATCCAGTTCCTCCAAGACCAAATGAACTGATCCACATTAGCTATGTTTAAATACACACATTTTCCTCAATCGGAATAAATCCAATTTCAGATTCTTAAACAAAAATATTCCAAACAAAACTTCAGTGCCCAGTCTTAGAAACAAACAACCTCTGCCAACATTAAAATGACCACAAATTGGGCAAAAAGCTTTGAAGAAATCATAAATGCCCGTTTAACCAAAGAGCTTTTGAATTTAGTCACTTTGCCCAAGGTAGAACATCTTTAGACAGACGTCACAGTCAGTATTGCCTTTTAAGCATCATATTATGCACTCAAGTGAAATCCACTCATGCGAGATTGTTGTGAAGATGCACCTCCGATGGCCCACTTTTAACAAGATCCCATCTCAGCATCTCTGACAAGCACGGAGAGACATTGAGGTAACGTGAGTCCCTGATGTGTCTACGGCTCGTCAGTGCTTAACAAAAGAAAAAAAAAAGGATAAGAATCCCTTCTGATGGTGTCAGGCTGCAATCTGAGAGCTGCGCTTTACAAACCGCTTGCGGTGACGGCAAGGTGATGGCTCGTTTTGAGAACAGTCTCGTGTTTGATTTGATCACTAGTAATGATACAGGAAGGAACGATGCACTGACCTCACACTTTTTAACTCAAAATAGACAACAATTAGAATCTAAAAGAACTTCCTTTTGACATATCGCTGACATACAAAGGGACCCATGAAGAAAGAACTTCTTGGAAACGTGCTAAAAGGATGGATTTTATCTTCCACTCTTCTTCTGCTTTCTTGTGTCTTGCATCCTTTTAATTCATCACCTCATTCTTCTTTCCAAAGAAACACTTTATTTTAAATTAAATAATGAAATAATTCCTTTAGAAGACCACTTATTGCCTATCGTTAATCTTGGTAAATTAGAAAATAAAGCAATGAAGCATCGTAATGGCTTATCCAGTGTAACTCTGATGTTGTCAGAGTCGACTATGGCATATTTAAGACCTCCAAAAGAAAAAAAGAAAAAAAACATGCTTCATGCTCTTTTGACTATAATGGAAATCTATTATTTAGCTCTGACATTGAATTTATTGGAGCAATTTGGCACGGTGCAGCCGATTTCTGCAGAAAATCAGCTACAATCTCTGCTACTGATGCGAACAGCTTAGCCGACTAAACAGAATAAAACTTGAGTGCTGCAGATGTATTCAGAAGGTCATGTCTGACACATGTGAGCGACATGCTTTAGAACACTTCAGAATTACTTCACTCTGCTCACCAGGTGCAATGTGTTTTCAATTGTTTTTCTTATGCTTAAACAGAGAGACTCATAGCTCATCACACCACTTTATTATGTTTTAGCACTGACTGAGTCACTATAGCCTTGATGTGTTTTTCTCAACAAAAAAAAAAAAAAAACTGAGAAGATTTACAGCTCCCTGTTTAGTCATATTACACAAAAAGCCCAAAACCTGGCAGGTTTGAAATGCAGTCTATACAAGGGGTCAATGTTTGGAGGGTTAGCTTTTGCTGGTTTTCCTAAATTCCTGAGCAAAAACACAAAGTTATTGTGCTATCTCCTTCAGAGCTTTTCTTAACCAGAGCTATGTTAAGCTAGAAAGCTAAACAGTTAAATTGCTAGTCAAATGCTAGCTAAAATGAAAAAAAATAAATAAATAAATAAATAAATAAATAAAAATTGTCAATTTTAGTGAGTTTTTTTTTTTTTAGTTTTAAGTGATATGTCACTTAAAAAGGGTATACACTATCAAGTTATTTATTTATTTATTTATTTTTACTTTTATTTTTATAAAAGTAAATTATTTTTATAAAAGTTTTATATATATTTTTTTTTTTTTAAATATATTTATTTTTATTTATTTATTTTTATTTTAACTAATATTTCGATATTTAAAGGGTTAGTTCACCCAAAAATGTAATTTCTGTCATTAAGTCCTCACCCTCATGTTCCAAACCCGTAAGACCTTCGGAACACAAATTAAGATATTTTTGATGAAATCTGAGAACCACACAAATATGCAGCAATGTCATTGCACCTTTCAAGGCCCAGCAAAGACATCAGTAAAATAGTCCATGTGACTACAGGAACTTACTTAAGCTGGACAATGACACTATTTTCTTCTAGAGCTGCTGTACAGCCAAAATTATGTTCCCGCTATCACTGTAAAGCTGCTTTGAAACAATCTGCATTGTAAAAAGTGCTATATAAATAAAAATAACTTTTTTAGTCAACTTATAACAGATACTCTTAATTATAATGTAAAACATGCATTTTCTGTAAAGCTGCCTTGAAACGATATGTATTGTGAAAAGAGCTATACAAAATAAATTTGAAAATGTAAAGAAAATGAAATTTCAGGGACCCATGAAGCAGGCATGTGCCTGCCAAGCAACTACCGTTGAGATGAATGGGGGGGGATGCTGATGGATAGCTCTTTCCAGGTACTACAGACCTCCTTGAGTCTGTACACCACTAATGCATTTGCAGCGCATGAAATGCAATCAGACACAGCATTCAGAAGCAATAAACTGTCAGGGAAAGGTTGCGCAGAGCCCATTAGAACTGAACACTCTGCTAATACACTTGAAGTCGACTTGCATTTACTCCAGTGTTAACTTGCAAACCTGATTTTAGGGCAATCGATAAATTTATGTGCTTGCACACGAGCAAAAGTGCTTTTTAAACATCTAACAACACCTACTCTTTGACTCAAGAACACACAAACACATGCAATATGAGTTTGTGAAGCTTTTTTAAGAACAACTAAAACACTATAATGAGAGAGAGTGAGACAGAGAAAGACATTATCGTCATCTGCATCGTATATAATGTTTATTTAGAGTAATGGCTCTATTCCAGCATGGCAGGAAAACAATAATGTTTATTTTATTCTTCCACAAGATGAAACTGAGCAGTGTGAGGAATGGGCCAATGGCACAGGGGTAACGTGAGGATTCAGTCACCCATATGATGCTTCCTATTATGCAGTACCTTTTGAACTTGTAAAAAATGAATATACATGTGCTCTGATTTAAGGAAATATGTATATTAACCTGTTAGCCAGCACCCCCGCTTTTGGAAAATCCCAAAAAATGACATACCCAAACTAAAACAGATACAGTTGGTCAGATACAGGTAAACTCATAATTAATTATTGTCACAATGAGGAAAATAGTTAAAAATAGCTTTGAAATTTTGAAGTTATTAGAAATTTATTTTTATGAAATATATTTATGAAAATAAAAGTGAAGTTGGCCTTGTGGCAATCTAGAAATGCACTGCAGCTAAAGCCACATGTCTGACCATGTTATATTTCAAATCTGAAGATGATAGGTTTAAAACTCTGAGTTTTATTACATGTTTTTCAAGACCATGTCATGAGACTTTATTTAGAAAGGACTCTAAAATGTTAACTGATGTTTATTGTCATCTATTCAAGGGTATTGTCTATATTGTGTTTGTGGTGCTAACAGCCCCATTCAGTTTCAGTCTCCCCTGAACACATTCACACCTCTCCAGCCAGCTTATGGCTCTTATTCTTTTCTTTTGTCTCTATAATAAATACTGATGTTCTATTCAAGATGATTTAATCCCTCATTTCATTCACCAAACTTCTCACTTCAACTTCTTTCAAACTGTATCTAATGCCCTTCTTGGAAAAAAGAGAGAAAAAAAGTGAGCTTTACGATTAAAAATTATTTATTTACATTATAGCTCAGAACAGGTGCATTTCTGGGCTTGTTAGCATGTTAGCTTAGCACACCATCAAAACATGACAATTTATAAGATTAAAACCATGTTTTTTCTCCAAACTTACTAGTCGATTGTTTTAAATAACCTTCTTTGATGTGATGTGGCTTTGGATCAAAAATCAGACAGAAAATATATCATTTTAGGCTATTCTGCACAATGAGAAAAGCTATCTCGATTAGCATTGCATTATAAATATAATCTACTATTATGAATACCTGACATGGCTTGAAGAACACAGATAAACCACATATCGTCACAATCGTGTATTTATTACTTTCAAAAGTGACGTTCTGTATGTTTATATCAATGATTATAGCGATGTCTGGTAGCCTCTGTTAGTTCCGTGTATGTCACATGACTGCCTCTTGTTCATCGTGTGTTATTTGTGAACTAAAGGTGCACAGAGCGCCCTCCGGCTACTGGTATGGTTTGAACACACAGTAGTCAGTGTATTCAGCGCTCATATAATGACAACAGCGTGTTTTGGGTAAAAATTTAATAAATATTAATCCTCTGTATAGCAAATTGACATAAACGTATGACAGTCCATCAATATTTCTCCAAATGTGCATGCTTTTAAGCTAAAAGCCCCGAGGGATGTTATTTTGTGGAGTTTTTTCATGATGATCGTACAGAGTTTTTTTCTCAATGGCTGAAGCTGACGCTCATATTTCAATGAAAAGGTAACGACTCCGTTTCTCATATTCATAACTTCCGACGCATATTAACAAATAACGGTCACTATACGATGTTGAGAGTAAAATAAAGATTAAAAATTGAAGCTCGAGTCTTAGATCTTTTTAATGATGTATAGTTTGTCAAGGTAATTACATTAAATCTAACAGTAAATTTGAGCTAATTTAAACAAAGAAGCTTAGGTATGTCGGCGTGCCAGTGCTGGTTAACAGGTTAAAGGGTATATCAATGTACACAGATGAAATGTATTCATTAAACCTGATTATTCACATACCGACAAGAAAATGAACAGGATTACAATAATAAAGAACTCAAGTTTCTGTAATTGTATCCTACAAGATGGGATATTTTCATCAAATCCACTGCTAGCCTAATACTTACTGATGTTTGTGGTGATGATTTCCTTTCAACCTGAAGTCACTTCCTGGAGAATGATGTCATTAAGGAATTGTTTTTGTTAGTTAAAGGGATTTTACAAAAGAATAAAGGCCCGTTCACACCAAGAACTATTACTATAAAGATAACTATAACGATTACTATATAAGCATCCACACCAAAAAAACAATAACGTTCTTTTTAGTATAAGTGTGTGTTGCAGTTATGTCGTCTACCGCTTTAAACGCTCATGCTCTTTAAAGTCGGATAGATTCTGATTGGCTGTCAATGTTTTAGCATTCATCAGCTGGAAATCTGCAGTTTTGAAAGCAATTACAATGATATCGTTACTCTGTGCCATAATCGGTATAGTTATGGTGTGGACTTTGCTATTCTTTTACATTTAGATTTAGATCTTTAGACTTTATCGTTACAGTTATTATCCTTGGTGAGAACGAACCAGTGTTGGTGGTATAAGTAACGCGAGTTATGTAATCAGATTACATTACTAACTAGTAAAGTAACACTTTTAAATTTTAAAATGACACTTTTAAAATTACTTTTTCTTATAAGTAATGCAAGTTTCTTTGTTTTCCCATTTGTTGACTGACTTTGCATTTCTTAATAAATTGTCAGTTTTTAGAAAATTCATCTCAAGATCACTTAATTGTTATTATAATAATTATTATCATTTCCAACTTTCCAACTAATTATTAAGACATAATGGGGGCATAAAACAGCGTACTGCATATAGGAATATCCTGGCTGCATTCATCCAGAGTCAGACTGACTATTCCATTTTACTGTCATTAACACTGACGTTCAAGGAGGCCGTGACTACTCTTATGGAGTCAAGAAGCATGCAGATGCAATGAATGACAGATTCAGGGCTGAGCTACAGTGACGTGATGGACAGATCATGTAGGCATGTAGATATGCATTAGTGCCGTGTTCAAAACTCTGAAAAAAAAAAAAAAAAAAAAAAAAAAGAATGCCACTTGAAGTCAGACTTCCAAATTGAAGTCAGACTCCACATCCAAGCCTAACCTTAACAAGGTGTTACTCAGTGAGATGTAATGATAAACACTCACTTTTTTCCCCCATATAAAAAGCATTCAAAGCACTGATGATATTAACCATTGTTTAACCTACAATTTGGTTACCAGGAGATGTTACGGTATTGTTTCCTTATTCGTCATCAAGCAAATGTCAGGACGCCTTTGTGGTGGAAAGTATGAGATATCAAGTAGGAATATCCAACATTTAACTTTGAATGGAACGCAGTACAACACACACACACACACACACACACACACACACAAACATACACTCATAGACAAGGACACACACCTCTCTCCGTATGTAATTACTAGGCATTCAACTATTCAAATCCATAAGCTGCTGGGTAATAGAGTTGGTTTTAGCTGTATTCAACTCACAGACTCAGAGGATTTTACATCACGCCATAGCGCAGGAGTTTCAGACTCCGAGACAGAACTGTTCCCCAACAAAACAGAAGCACAATGGTCTCCTCAGTGCCGTACTTTCAGCTCTGCTACAGCAGATAAAGCACACCAGCAGGCAAAACAAAGCACTCAGCAGCTCCCAGAAACTTCACGTACGTTTGGGAACACCATAGACCACTTTTAATTCAACAGCATGGAATGATGGTGGAATTTTGGCCTGTGTGAGTCCACACAGCCTTTTAGAGTGACGGGAGGAGAGGAAGGAGATGGTGAGGTAGTATCTGTGAAAACAGTCAATACAGCAGGCATGAGGTGATATTGACTTTCCTTGTTTATTACAGCACAACATCATATTGACCTTTTCCTTCAAGGCTCATTCCAAGTAACATGCAGAATGATGAATGCACTTTTATCAACAATTAGAGCCAAATTTTAGAGGTGGAGAAAATGTTGAAGAATACAAATCTGCTGAAGTGAATCAGTGGGAACTAAATTCTTGTTGAAAACAAGCTAAACAAGTTACAGAAAATACAAATAAATAAATAAAATAAAATAACAGACTTTCTTATAAATGAAACCATTTCTTGGAATTCTGACTTCAAATCTCACAATTTCATGTCTCGCAATTGTAACAATTTCTCCAAATTGCAACTCTAAAATTTTTAACATTTTTGTTTATTGCGATTGTAAGTTTCTCATTGTTAAATGGTTAGTTCACCCAAAAATTAATTTTCTGTCAGTAAGTACTCATGACCTTCGTTCATCTTCGGAACACAAATTAAGATATTTTTGATGAAATCTGAAGATATCTGATCCACACATAGGCAGCAACATCATTGCACCTTTTGACGTCCAGAAAGGTAGTTAAAAACATTGTCAACATGACTACAGTGGTTCAACCTTAATGTTATGCAGTGATGAGAATACTTTTTGTGCACAAAAACAGAACAAAAAATACTGACTTTATTCAACAATTTGAACCATTGTCATACGTAGTGAACTCAGTGCAGGCTTCTTTGTTTACGTCCGAATGCCGACTCAGTATTTACCGAAGCTGAACCAGTGAGCAGCACGACGCATACGTGTGATGCTGACACAGGATCTGGCCAATAATGAGCCAGCATTCGGATGTAAACAAGGAAGCCTACACTGAGTTCACTACGTATGACAACGGTTCAAATTGTTGAATAAAGTAGTTTTTTTGTTTTGGCGCACAAAAAGTATTCTCGTGGCTTCGTAACATTAAGGTTGAACCACTGTAGTCATGTTGACTATTTTATCCATGTTTTTAACTACTTTTCTGGATGTCAAAAGGTGCAATGCTGTTGCTGCCTACGTGTGGATCAGATACCCTCAGATTTCATCAAAAATATCCTAATTTGTGTTCCGACGATGAACGAAGGTCTTATGTTGCCAATACATACACGACACTCTGCTGTGAACAAGAAAGACATGCCACTGCTGTACAATATAGTGTATGTGAATTACCCGTAGCAGATCTATACAGGTGAAGCTGGGGAAGGTGGATGATTTCTGAAAGCACGCTGCAACTGCTACAGCAAATACTGACCAAGTATTTGAAAGTTGAGCAGCGAGCTCATTGGCTACTGATACAGCAAGAACCAATCAGCTGTGCCCTATAGATAATGATGTGATTGCATGCAGATTGAGTTAATCTGGAGTTTCATGACAGAACTTTGTATATCTCACGACTGCAACACATTTCCCTAAAATGCCACAATTACATGTACCAGTTTTATTTTTTACTCTGATGGAGAGACAGGTTTCCATGGCTACATGTTACCTGGTCAGGAGTACCTGAATGTTTTAACTGTGTAACCTCCTATTCACATGGTTGTAATTTATTTATTATAGCGATATAGAGATATTATATAGAGATATGTTATATATATATATATATATATATATATATATATATATAGAGAGAGAGAGAGAGAGAGAGAGAGAGAGAGAGAGAGATTTAAAGAACATACTGAACATGAGTGACCTATCCACTCAACAAAGTGGACCACTTCAGCAATGACCCCTATGTCCTCCTACACTCCAGCCCCTCCCCTGAGATTGAGGTGAATTATTTACAAAATTACCCTGTGACTTAAATTCAGTACGCCAGTGAAGGAGATGAACAGGAAACGACACTTGCTGGCTGTAAACAGCCTCCGTGTTCCCCGAGGAGCATGTGTCCACACACAGAGCTGCTCTCTCTGACTACAGAAACCTGCACAAATAAATCTAAACTGATAGTAATGCATTTTCCATCAGCTAAAAAGTTCAATTATGATGGATGTGACAGAGCAATTCAGGGCTCACGTCTACATTATTGATTAGTTCCCTTGAGGTTAAAACATACTGCTCCTGAAGAAACCAAAGATGGAGATGTATCTGACCATCATTTTCTTTATCCACATTTTTGTTTTTAGTGACAACAGGAATGCTCCTCGAACTGGCAAACAAACTGTAAAAGGACAAGATCTCAAAATAGCCTTCAGCTTTTGTCAAATAAATCCTTAAACAGTTTAAGCTACTTTAGCATGCAGTATTTCAGCACAAAAACCTGCATTTTATTCATTAACCACCCATAGTCCAACCTGACCTGACACTACTGTACATGCATAAATGCATAAACACACCTCTTTTCAAACGCAAATGAGACAAATTCAAAAACTTGCTTAGCAAAAGAACCTGAGGTGTTTGCATTTGTGCAATTGATATTAGAATTTTTTATATGGTGTGTGTCCGTATATAATATTTCCATAGAATATAACCTCCCGTCCTTCATCTCCCACTGCATTTTGAAAGTTTTACACACATTGTGTGAAAGGTGTAAAAGGTGTAGGACTCTTAGTACCTTTAAAGTCATTTCTCTATGCCTGCTGCAGATTCCCTCCCACAATCAGAGCTGAAAAACTGAAAAGGCGAGCCGATTCCATACGGGTCTGCTTATAGCTGGAGCTATAGACTGACAGGATGTCTTTTGTGTCAAAAGTTATACTGTGGCAAAGTAAGTTTTCTTTTTGCAGCTCCCCAATATGTCTGTGTGAAAGAACAAACCTCTCATTCTTCATGTTGGAGTGTAGTTCTGAGTGAAGACTAAAGTGAAAAGGCTAAATTTCCTTTGGGACAAAAGCTCTAATTAATTTTCAAGCTGCTTTAACAAAGTCCATTCAAATACTCAGTGTTTTCTAGCAGATTTGGCATTATTAACTACATTGAATGGTGAAGCTCAACAATCTCAAGGCCGCAGTTCATGATGAAAGCATGGATGTTTTATAAAGCACTATTATTTTTATCCAACACCCGCTAGAATAACAACCACATTGCGGCAAAATGAATTGTAGTTCATTGTGCGGTTGGATCAAATTTACCATTTTACCTTTGAATCACTTCCATATTATTTTGAGCCTTTGACCTTATCATCCACGAATGTCAATGTTGCATGCAATATTGCAATAATTCAATTACGCAACTGTCTGGCACATTTATCCCTATCAAGTTCCCTGGGAATCAAACCCACAACCTTTTAACAAATAGCCACAATCTACATTAAACCATTTTTCAAAAGTACATACCACACATCACTGAAGGTTACCCAGTTTTTCAGCCAAGAAACAATGTTTACCAGAAATTAAAGCAGTTAAAGACTGGAAATAAAGCATAATTCTTGAATTGCATGTCCTTAGATGTTTAAACAACAGTAATTTTGGCTCAAATCCCCTCTCAAATGACTTCAGCTACAACACAAATAACATTAGCAAACTGAAAGTCAAGAGGCTCTGCTGGATAATGAATCCAATCTTCACCCAAAATGAGGTGAGCTTTCAGCAGAGGAGCACTCGAGACAGAGAGAATCAGAGTCAGAATCTAACTCTCATTATCAGAGAGGGGAAAAGCCCAGGGTAATTAATGACTGATGTAAACTATTTGCAAAACGAAGCTCGGATCGTTAATGAATCATCTTAGATATATAATCAAGTAATTAGGAAATGAAGTGGCGAGTAAAGCGCAGGAAGTTGCGGTAATGAGGAATGGTGATTATCAATTTGAAGGATCTGCTGATGATCCCTGGGGACCCGCGTTATATCCTCGGCTCACAAAAGCCGATTTACCCTCTTCTCTCCAGAGAACATGACTCTGCCATACGGCCTTTCTGATCGACAGAGGAGTCCTTATCAAAGACACTACAGTAAATGTGTCTATACTTAGATGACACACATCAGAAAAAAAAGGGGGCAGTGGATTCCGGACAAAGCAGAAAGTTTGACCACAGAATTGTTTATATAAATTTTAACGGCTCAGGGATCAGCTTATGTGTGTGATTGTGTATGCAAATGCAGGACTCAGTGTGCTTTTATGATGCAATTATAGAGAATACCAAAGTTAGTTGTCACATTTTTTTTTTTTTTTTTTAGTGAAAAATGGGACTTATTTTTCAAGTCTGAAAACAAAAAAATTAAACATTTCCATTGCCTTGGGGATATATATACACACATACATACATACATACAAACAAACAAACATACATACATACATATACACACACACAACAGTTCATTCTGGTTCTCAAATCTGACTGGCTGATGTGTCTTTCCAGCCGTGTAATATTGTACCAGTATCCCCACAGGAACCGTTTCACCATTTGAATTTCTGCTGTCAGCATTCTCACAACGAGTGTCATGGCAGACGAGCAAACCCACCTAATTTATATAGATACAAGTGTTATTTCGTAACGAAATGTAGTTGTTGTTTTTTTTAGGTGAAAATGTACCTCAGGTATGTGATTTAAATGTAAACATTGTGCCTATTTGAAAATTTGTTTAGACACTTTCAGAGATGTGAGCTCCAGGCCATCAGCAACCATTCAATGCTCATGTACCCGCAGAGAACAGCTTCATCTCGGCCAGTCCTTCAGGAATTTGCCACTGCCTCTTATGTAGATAGTGTTTAAACATGAGGTATAATTTGTTTTGGGTATATCAAATGGGCAATTTTGGTCTTATTATCTATTACTTGTTCCAGAGGTAAGAGATTTGGCTTAAGGGCTATATTAAGTTTCATAACTTTATTTAAATTGAAATTAATTACTGTACTAACTAGAGCACTGCTTTTGTACGTTTGATTGAACTGTTTGCTTGTGTTTATTTCCTATCTTACTTCTTATACTGTTATAATGGCTATTGTTGTTAATTTAAATATTATTGTTCAATAAATATTTTATATAAATAACATGCCATATTTTTTGGTATTGAGAAAGTCCATTCGACTTCAGAGAAAGTTGCTTTAATACGCCATTAGATGGTGGCAAAGACTGTCATTATGAGTGAGCCAGTCAGTCGCAAAGACTTTTATATTGAAATGGACTGAAACAAAAAAAACAAGGACGTTGTTTTTCCCTTAAACAACATCTTACGAGACGCAACTGACAAATGCATTGACTAGCACTGCCATGGGAATGTCTTAAATGTTAAAAGGACAAAAACAAAGATATCACTTTCCTCAGCGGACATTCAAGCTGATTTTGTGATTATGATTGACCTGAAGAATATCAGCTAGATGCAGGTAATGCACTCACTCAGGCGATCTCTCTCTCAATAATACTCTACATTGTAGCGTCTGGCGATAGAAACACAATTGTAAAAGGCAATCACCCATGCAGGCCCCGTAAGGTCTGGCTCCCCCACTGAGCGCTATCACCCCATCTGCACCATTTGCTCTTTACACACATTTCAAAGACACTTAGGAGACAGGCCACTAGAACCATACATTGTCTATAAAACTGGATTATTCGCCATTAATTCATTGATAACCTTGTCTAAATGAATGAACATGCATTTCCCCAGTACTTCTTGTGTATTATTACTGTTTGTATATTGTTCTTTCGTATGTTGTATAGTGTTATGCATGCCTGAAAGTTGTAACTATGAGATAATGTATTTTATCTAGGTGATGTTTACTATCAAATTACTCCTTGTTTAATGACTCACATATTGGTGGACAACAAAATATCATAGAATGCACTGTATGTTTGTTATATTTATCAGAGAATAAATGGACACAAACCTACAAACCCAGGCAAATGAACTCACTTTCAAACAAAGGAAATACCCCGCCAGAGAATTGTACCTTTCTCATTGGTCAAGCCATGACTCAAAGGTATCGACTGTCTGGAGAAGTTAAATAGCTCTGAGCAGATCTGAGTTTTTTTTTTCTGGTTCTCCTTTTTGTTCCTGTTGATACAACGTGAGGGCCACCCGGCCCTAGCCGGGCTGGAATGCCTCCATTTCACTTCAAGCCATGCACAACTGCAGCGACCACAAAAGAGTCAAATTAACAGCGCAAAGTTTGTCTTCATTTTCTTCATTCAATGCCAAAGATATCGATTACAACTTCCACGCCAGCATAACGAACCATCAAGGATTTCTCCTGATCCTGCAGATCCGGACAGCTAAGGCATTTGCAAGTATCGTTTGAACACTAAATGGCAGTTTAGTATTAAGATTGTGAACCCCTTTTAACAAAGGTGCTTTATATTATTGAAACGGATGGTTCGTCCAGCAATTGTTAATTTACCCTTTCCATTGTTTCATTCCCCTGTTATGATATGGTTTAAATTCATTTTCCACTCTCTATCTGCGTGAATGGTATGTTTGTGTTTGTTAGTTTAGTTATGTGTTTGTGATTTAGATAAATAAAACTTGTGCACACACTCTTGCCAGTTGATTCTGATCTGCTTATAAAACCAATGTCCCTGATAACGATTCGATCACAGCTACGGGCTAAGAAAGCAATGTTTTTTTTCTGTGGCATGGAAAATATCCTTTCTACAAGTGTTTATAGACGATCAATATTGAGTGTTCGCTGGCCGAACAGATTAAGTGATTGTAACATTAATTCAGCTATATATTACAAATGAGTTTCAATGAAGCGACTCAATGTTCCTTCCTTTCTAGTTCTAAAGAGACATTTTAGAATTAGTAATGAAGGCTTGGGCTCAACTGTTAAACTGTCAACTTGAGATTTGAATAAGATTTGAATCTGTGGTGGAAGGAAGTAGTTCCTCACAAAATAAGGTTTATAAAGACAATCCGTTGTTGTTTCTTATTTACACACTCGTGCCATCAACTATTGTATAAACACAATGTTGCACTCGTAGCCATGCGATATGGCTGTATATCAGCACGCTGTGATTACCTACGGCACTCGGCCTGTGGCCTACGGCCGAATCACAGCCGTGCTGATATACAGTCATACTGCACGGCTACGAGTGTGATATTGCTCATATACTGTATGTGTGCGTGTGTTTAACGACAATGGCTGCAAGAGACAACACACGTTTAATAACTGCCCCTTGTGACAACTAGCCTCGGTTTCCCCTACCAACTGCGAATCCCCCTCCCATGCAAACATAACTTCCCTCACTCTCCTTTTCTCCATCCATCTCAGTCTGTCTCGCTTACTGTCTCTCTTCTGTCGTTTAGCACTTGGGGCTCCCACACAAACATTTACATCAGGAATGAGATATTTAATGAAACTGGCGCAAGGAGTAATTAAAGCCCCTTTTCTCCACACAAAAGGGGCTGATGAGGGAGCCCCCCTCTTCCTCCTCCTCTTGCTCTCTCGCTCACATGCTCTCTGATTTAAATCACTACATCAGTGCACCCGTCTCACTAATCAAACCCTCAAGAGCTTCTGCTATTCTTACAAAGACAGCCTAGACATTGAAAGGACAGACGGAAGATGAACAAAAAAACAAGAAAATTGGCAGGATGAGGAAAGAGACGTGTAAAAAAGAACAACAAAGTAAGAAAGATCTAAGGAAACAGAATGCTCCGTCATAATATACAGTACATTTTACCTCTTTGAAAAAAAAAAAAAAAAAAAAAACAGTGGCAAGAAACTATTATTATCTACAGGCCCAAAGGGACTAGCATGAAGTCAGAGATGTGTCTATCTAATAGGCCTTCCTTCTATCTGCAGTGCAGCGCTTCCGCAGTGGTTGTACATCCGGACGGAATGATACTCTTGCCGCATCATGACAGCTCTTACTCCATGTTTGATGCGTGTTGTAATGCTGGCTTGAAAAAAAGAATGAAAAGGCAAAAAAAAAAAATATCTGTGTCCTATGATCTTTTCACAAAAGATCAGAAGCGTAGCGAGATCATTTTAGAAGAGTAGTTCACCCAAAAGAAAATGTCATTATAATTTACTCAACTTCATATCATTCCAGACCAGTATGCTGTTAATTTTAACAACTGATCCTGAAATGTGCCTATAGATAGGTGAAATGCTCCCTCCACAGAAGAAATCAACGGCTACTTCATCATTGAAACATTAGGCCCGCCTACTGCTAGGAAAATTGTTATTTATTTTTCAACAATGTGAATGTCTCAGTTGAGCTTTATTTATTTGTATTCTTTGGTAAATCAATCCAATTTTTGCGCAGGCTTTGCAAACAGACGTACGATATGGACTCGACAGTAATGCAACAACATGTAAGTAACTGTGTTAATTCTAATGCCTGATCTGATATGTAATGATTCATGTACAGTCAGATGTTCTTTGTCTCAGTAAATCAAACCAGTGACTAAACAGTCAATTTTACGTTGTTTCTCTTAGTAGGATGAAAATAATATGTTATTTAAATGGTAATTAAATTATATATAGAAAGCGATCAAACAATGCGCCCTTTATATTCGTAGAGCTGTCAATCAAACAGCACAAGTTTATCAGTGACTGAGCTCTGGACTCGCGAAAAACTTTATTCAACGAATCTCTTAGTAACATCGAGTTTGCACGGTTAGTTATGATGAAAGCATTCGTTAGTTTGCCGAAATTGAGTTGCAATGACGAGATCACTGCTTTCATGCGCTCAACAACATGTCTGTTAACATGTCTACAAATCACTGCAACCTTTCATGCCACAATCTAAATCCATAGATTTAAGTATAATGCTATAATCAACACTTTTCACAATTAGTTAACCTTGAGAAAAATGACTTTTATTTCTAAATTATGACAATTTTAATGTAAAATCTATCTATCCATCTGTCCGTCCATCTAATTTACTTATTTATTTAACCACCATTACACCATGTGTAAATTAAATACATTAATAAATAATACTAGGATAATAATGCATACATGCATACATGTAAGGCAAGACTTGATTTTATCTATGGAAAGGAGTGGTAGAAAAAGTAAGAGCACAGTGAAATCAGTCAAAAAAAAAACAAAAAAATCATGACAAGAGCTTATTATGTTGATAAAAGATTACAAAAACAAACTTTTTTGGAATATTGTGAATTCAATGAATCATTCAGAATCAGGAAAGAAACACGCATGAACAAAAAATCAATATGTTCAATTTTGTTCATATTGGCTAAGGTTTTGCTGAGAAACTACATTAAAATGTCTTTTCTTGACTGAAATCAGATGGATCAGGTGAAAATGCTGGTTGATATGTTACGAATGTAAATCTGAGAGCATGTGTAAACAGAACAGTCTTCTTATTTCATTCAATAACTGTCTTTTTTCCCCATTTTTATTCAACAGATTCCCAGTGTCATTCAGATCAGAGTAGCTTACAACAAGCTGTTGATTTTTCTCTCTCTCTGCCCATGGGCTAAACGTAGGTGATCTATACTTTCTCTAAACGTCCACTGCGAAGAATGTATTGGATGCTGTAAGATGACCGTATAAAGCTAGACGTCCTTGTTTTCAGTCGATTTTTTTCAATTCTCTGTCGCTTCTAATTTAAAACACCTTTATAACGACCAACCGGGGAAACGATCAGAGACTCGCACGAGTCTTTGAGCATAAAAGAACAAGCCTTTGAACCGGCATGATGTGCGTCAGTGGATTGTATCCTTAGGGTCACCTCAGGCATTAAATAAAATTAATCAAAAGACAGCCTCAACTAAGCACCACACCACAACGGTAAACAACAGTGAATGTGCTTTTTATTTTTTCCTCACAAGCCACGTTGAATAAATAATCATGTTTACTCTCACGTGGTGAAGGTAGCAGAGACCCAGGGTCCAGATCTGGGTCATGGTAACGCCTGACGGGCGAGAAAGCAGAGTTAGTTGCGGAGACAGAAGTGGTGCTCGAGAGGTTCACATAGGAGTAGAAAACAGGGGCGGCGGTGTCAATGACTAGCTTCTTCAAAAATGCACAACAGAGAAGGGCAACAGTCACTTCAAACGCGCTGTGTTTTGTCACTTTTAATCAGTCAGGGGCCACGGTCTCAACTAACAGCGTTCGGAAAGGGGGGTGGAAAGAGAAACACGCAGCGTGAGAGGGAAAAAAAAAACTCCAAGAAAGCCTCCGAACCCACGCTAATTCCATGTATCTGCGGTTGTAACAAAGTGCGGTGAGCCAAAATATTAATAAGCTTGTATAATTATGTTTCATTTTCATTCCAGCACAAATTTGTAGGCAGCGAGAGACAGAGAATGTGGGGGAGAGCTGATGCAAGTGGCCTCATGCAAATTACAGGCGGGCGGTTTGGAGGTTACTACAGAGAGGGTTTGGCCGTCGCCGCACACTGTGAAGTTATCGGAAAAGACTGGCGGCACACGCGGCGTAGTATTTATCCACTCGGTTTCCTCTCTGGCCCTCCTGCAGATTTGATCAATCCTGGCCCTCTGAGCAGCTGCGGAGGGTCTCGAGGCCATCCTGTTTGGGAGAAGGGCATGAAACAACAAATAAAACGAGTACACTCAAATCTCGCTATCTAAATAATAACCGGCTAAGCGACTGCGTGATCCGTGCCGCATAATCGTGATTAAACAATAAGGGAATATTAGAAAATCTCTGAAGGGAAAAGAATGCCTAATTCATTCGGATTTAAACGTGGAAGATAATCTGAGCGCGTTTAACCTCTCGCCGTCATAAACCCGCAACATCTGTGCGGGAGATCTTATTATGATGAATTACATATTATTAGGTTTGAGCCAAAGATATGTTAGCAAAATAAGCCATGGCCCAGATTCTCTGCAACGTTCCCAAACAAAGCGTCAGATTCAGTGTCATGATACTCAGTGCCAAGTCTCTACATAACATAACTTGGGGGCATAAATGTGTAGAGTGTAGTTTTGTTTTTCTTTTCTTCTTTTTATTTCCATACTGTTGCCATAGTAGATCTCATTGTCTATTTTCTCTCTTTCTATAAATGAGTAAAGACAATGCAAGAGCTTCAAACTACTACTATGTACTCACTTGCCAACAATTGCCAATTTAATTTAAAGTGACAGTTCACCCAAAAATGTAAATTCAAATCATTTAGTTATTCTTCCAATGGAACGCAAGTTTTTGAAGCATGTAGCTCTTGTACGACATTTTATAGTGACCACATCTGACCACAAGCTGTCCAGATTTATTAATATTATGCATTAAATCTTTGAAAAGAAAATATGACCTTTTTGAAGACATGCTTTGGCTGGTTCAGACTGTAAAATTATAAAAATGTCATATGTAACAGTGAAAAAAAGAAATAACAGCATACACATTTGGAACAACATGAGGGTGAGTAAATGAGGAATACAAGTATTTAAAAAGTTCTCCCCAGACCAAACCATATTTATTTCAAGCAGCAGACAAAGTGCATTACATCTGATTTACTAATGTATTTCTGAAGCAAACTAATCAAGGGTGAGGATTTTTTTCTGGAGCACAGACTCTGCAATGTGAAAAGTAGGCCAGAGTAAATATAATTGCTGTCTAGACTCTTACTAAGTGTGTGGTCAATGGAAGACATTTTAAGGCTATCAACGGATGACGCAACCAGGTGCAACCCGGTGGAAAACAGCTTCAGCTTCCAGCGGCCATTGTGTCAGCAATATCTGTTTATAACACCAGATTACTCAGCAGTATGTAGGTTCATGCCTGACATATCTAATACACTCTCTCGAACACACAAATCTAACAGGGTGAATCTCATGCAAACATATTTCACCCAAAAATGAAAAGAAAGAGAAAAATAAGAAATAATATTTTGCATTAAAAAAAATATTTAAATCCTCACTGAGCATGTATCATTACCATAATATGTCTGAGCATACTATAGTTTATTATTATTATTATTATTATTATTATTATTATTATTATTATTATTATTGTCGACATGTATTACTGCATTCCAGCAAAAATATAATATATACACTGTTTATATATAGTAGTCAACAATATATTTTATTTGTGTATTGGTGTTTTTCTTTTTAATTGTCAACTTAGGCTATTTTGGATCATCAGTCATGCTCCGTAAACACCGTCTGTCACAGACACAAATAGTATTTTTAATTTCACCAAGCTGATTGCACTAAAAAACCCCGCAGTCATCATGTTTTCAGTCCATTTCAAGTTTGATTTTGACGTGACATAAAGCGGTGATATCTAACTGGGTGAGCTGTTTACTTACTTTTCAATTAGTCTTCCCATTGACGCCATTATTTGTTCATTCAAACTGACGTGCGGAACGTGCACGTCAACAAGGGGTGGGATTAATTGCACAAACCAATCATATCCAATTATAAGCTATTACATCCAATCATAGCGTGATGGAGACATTGCCTCCTCTCACGTGACTTTCCCCCATTCATTTTCAATTACCCCCCCACAAAACCCACTGCATGCTGGGGGTCTAATGGTTTTCTATGAGTGGAAAGGGAGGCATGAATCCTGCTGTAACTTTATCTGTGAGTGTCACTGTTGAGAAATGTTCCTTAAGAAATACAAGTGACTTGCGCTCTTTTTAATGCCATAATTTATAAAATTTGTAATATTTGTGTTGTTTTATATGTAATTATCTCATCCTATTTTTTTTTTTTTTTGAGAAGGCACTGCCCCTGGTGTGTGTGTGTGTGTGTGTGTGTGTGTACATATATATATATATATATATATATATATATATATATATATATATATATATATATATATATATATATTTATATATATATATATATATATATATATATATATATATATATATATATATATATATATATATATATATATATATATATATTTATTTATTTATTTATTTATTTATTTATTTTTTCCCTTTTGGGTAATTTTTTGGGGGTTCTTTTTTAAGTGTTTGGGTAGTTTTTGTGTTACCCAGATCCTTGGTCAGACATAACAACCCAGGGGTTGAGTTATTTATCGCATGCTTTTTGCGAGCTCTTCAGGAGAGAGCAGTGCAGCTCCGTCAAATCGGTGCATGTCTTCGGTAAAATACAGGTTTGTGTATGTTTTATTTTATCTAAAAATTCATTATTGTACTGTATATCATTTCATTTTGTGCAAAGCAACATACAGGGGCGCAAAGTGAGTCATCTAAACGAATGTTGCGTCTGTCTTTTCGCAAGATGGAAACGCCTGATGCCTTGCATAAAATGTTATGATTTTATTCAAACAGATACAGAATATAAATATAAGATGTTAAAATATGTTCTCAGAATTGTCTGAGGTTAGCAGTTCCCCCGCTGAACGCAAGCCATCTCTGGCACGACATCCAGCGCTGTTGTGGTGGAAACAGGACAACAGAGACTGGTCAATTATGCATTAAATCTAAATGTTTAATTTTTACTTCTAATATTTGTTAAAAGAGCTTAAATGTATGCAATATGTATGATATAAAATATGGTATACTATAAAATATTATCGAAAATAAAGGAATTATCATGCAAACCAGTGGTTGTGTGGTGTATTTAAAAAAAAAATAATAATAAATAAATAAAAAAGTTAAGAGGAATTAAGTTAATCCGTAAACATTATGAACCTAAATTGGGTTGTTTTTAACCCAGTGTTTTTAGAGTGTAGTAGTAGTAGTAATAATAATAATAATAATAATAATAATAATAATTACTGTAATGAGAATTGGGGGTGAAAATGTGCTTAAAGGTGCCCTCGAATGAAAAACTGAATTTATCTTGGCATAGTTGAATAACAAGAGTTCAGTACATGGAAAAGACATACATTGAGTTTCAAACCCCATTGCTTCCTCTTTCTTATGTAAATCTCATTTGTTTGAAAGACTTCCGGAAAACACTCGGATCTCAACATAACACTGACTGTTACGTAACAGTCGGGATCATTAATATGTATGACCCCAATATTTGCATAATGCCAGCCCATTCGACGCATTACACAAGGAAAGGCAGTATTAACGGCTGGATCTGTGCACAGACAAGGTAAGCAAGCAAGAACAACAGCGAAAAATGGCAGATGGAGCAATAATAACTGACATGATCCATGATATCATGATATTTTTAGTGATATTTGTAAATTGTCTTTCTAAATGTTTCATTAGCATGTTGCTAATATACTGTTAAATGAGGTTAAAGTTACCATCATTTCTTACTGTATTCACGGAGACGAGAGTCGTTGCTATTTTCATTTTTAAACACGTGCAGTCTGTATAATGCATAAACACAACTTCATTCTTTATAAATCTCTCCAACAGTGTGTAATGTTAGCTTTAGCCACAGAGCACAGCCTCAAACTCACACAGAATCAAACGTAACCATCTAAATAAATACTTTACTCACATAATTCGAAGCATGCATACAGCATGCATGACGAACATCTTGTAAAGATCCATTTGAGGGTTATATTAGCTGTGTGAACTTTGTTTATGCGATGTATATATAGTCGAGAGCTCGTGGGGCAGAGAGAGCGCATCTCTTAAAGGGGCGGCGCGCTGAAAAAATCAGTGCATAGTTAATGATGCCCCAAAATAGGCAGCTAAAAAAATTTATAAAAAAAAAAAATCTATGGGGTATTTTGAGCTGAAACTTCACAGACACATTCAGGGGACACCTAGGACTTATATTACATCTTGTAAAAAAAACAATCTAGGGCACCTTTAATAAAACTAATGTCACAAAACAAACCAAAAAATCTTAAATGGTATTAAAATGCTCAATTTTCTTCAACAAAATCTAGTTTATTTTTCATTATTTTTCATGTTCTTGACAGGTTTCGTGACATTCACCCAATCTGACATTCTTCAGTTTCTCTTTATAAGAGCCACGTGGAAAGGCATAAATCTATATTCAGAACGAAAACTAATCATGGGGCCTTTCGCCGGGTCACAATAACAACAAGATCTATGGAAATACACATACACTGTCAAGCACATGATCAATACCCCATCACTCTCCATGCAGACACCTCTTTTAAATTCCATGCTTCCATCAGGTGAATTTATTTGGGCTCGTGAATCTGTGACCGGCACATGCGTGTGACTAATCCTATCGACACACCGCTCATTGCTCTCGTGCCAATGATTTATCCATTTCGTGTGTGACCAGCGATTTATAGCCCATCGAAGTCTCCTTTTCCTAGATCTTCCCTTGTCTTTCTCCGTATGATATCGATCGCCTCGACAACATTCATGTTCACGCACAGACTCAGCATCACACTCAGCGAGCTTGGTTTTATGCTCCTACAGCTGTTGACAAACAAACACCTGACCTTTTTCTCTTTTCTTCTCTATGTCTTATGGCCCATTCACGCTGACAGCGATTTTATCGATGGAGGTCACCAAGTCACTGTACTCTTGGTTGCTAGAAGGCGTTTCTATTGCTGGATGCGCAAATGGAATTGGTGGGCTACGTAACTATATAAAATCTGATTACAAATGAGATTAACAGATTTTGACAATGACTCAATCTGACAGCCAGCTGAAATGAGCCAAACCTAGAGATTCTGGGTAAAACAATCACCAAACTTACAAAAGGATTTGTCTGAATGGATGAGTAGACTCCTTTATATCAAGAGGTAATATAAAACCACATAGCAACTTATGTCTACAACTTTTATTGATTGGAAAATTAACTTGTTGACAAAAAAGTCAGAGTCTGTGTGGAACAACACCTATAAAATATAGACCTTGTAAGACAAGACTCTAATAAAATGAGATGGTTATGCTCAGGTTGTCCTCTGAAATCTTATTGGATAAACTACATTCTGGGCCATTTGATAAAATATTCAAAATACTAAAAGCATCTTTGACTGCATGTCAGCTGATGTTCTTTTAAATGAATGAGTATAAGCTTAAATACACATCCTATAAAGCAAATTAACTATACTCACTGAAAAAACTATTTAAGATAATCTTAAATAATAAATTAAATTGTGTATTAATAATTGACTTAATAAAATCTGATTGGATGAGTCATATTTCAAACCAGTACATAACTGACATACAGCTGTGACCAATTAAATAATATATTTAGTGGTGCCATGTCCTCATATGTGCAATATTACCTACTTATAGACTAATTAACTATATTAGATGGCATAATAATTGCTTCTTCTGTTATAAGATGATTACATGATTACACTTACTGGTTTGTGATTTCTCAGTCTTGGCTTTTACCCCAGCAGTAGTAGATTCAGACAGATTTAGCTGCTGTCTCAGAAATTTACCAGCATTCAATGGGTATTAATTTGCAGTAGTGCTTAGGGATTCAAGAGTTCAGTTCCCTTCCTCTGATTTCACATGCTCCATAAAACTGAGAACAAGGAACAGGAAAGAGGATTTTTCACCTGCTCTGATCTGAAAGCCTCGTTTTTACAGTCATTGAGACCACACACACTCATTGTAAACTCATTACAACCCCAAGGACAACAGTGAATGGTCATGAAGCAGCCCTGACCCAACATCCCCTTCTATCTGCAGTCCTGATGTGCCTTCAGACTTCAAGGGTCTCCAGTCAAGTCCCCGTTTTATTATATTAAATGTAAAGGTAAACTACAATAAAAAGTAAACAATAACCAATACCAAAATATCTTAATAATAATAATAATAATAACAAATTATTATTATTATTATTATTATTATTATTATTATTATTATTATCATTATTATTATCATTATTATCATTGTTATAACTTATTAAAACTTAATAATAACAACAACAATCATATTTATTATTTAATTATGTATTTTTATTATTATTAATTGCTTAGTATTCATAATTATTATTATGACTATTATTATGACTTATTATGACTTAGATAATATCAATAACAATGCAACGATGTGTAAAGATAAACTACAATAAAATCAAAAAAATTAAAATGTAAACAATAACACTTACACAAATAAAAATAAGTTAATAATAATAATAATAATAATAATAATAATAATATTATAATATTATTATTATTAATAATAATAATAATAATTATTATTATTATTATTATTATTATTATTATTATTATTATTATTATTATTATTAAAATTCAAAAAATTTTTTTGTTGTTGTTGTTGTTGTTGTTGTTGTTGTTAATAACTTGTATTATTTAATTATTTATTTAATTATAATTATTAATAATAATAATAATAATAATATTATTATTATTATTATTATTATTATTATTATTGCTGTTATTGTTGTTAATAATTTTGTTGTTAGTTGTTAATACTTATTAAAACTAATATTTATTATTTAATTAATTCTTTAATTATGTAATTGTTTATTTTATTATTAATAATATTTAGTATTAGTTATTATTATTATTATTATTATTGTTGTTGTTGTTGTTGTTGTTATTAATACTTTTTAAAACTAATAACTTGGTAATATTTATTATTGAATTATTTAATTATGGAATTATTATTTTTTTATTATTATTAATACTTAGTATTAGTAATTATTATTTGATTTTATTATTATTATTATTATTATTATTATTATTATTATGTATTAGTAACAATAACATTAATAACAACAATACTATTTATTATCGTTGTTGTTGTTTATTACTACCAGGTATTTCAGTAATGTGATGTTTTACTTTCCAAGATTTATTTTTCCAAAATTCATCAGGAAATAATTTAGGATATTTTTTTCTCCCCTTGATGACCTTGGTTAAGTCAGCATAACAGATTTTAGAGGTTTAAAAATGCTATTAAATTTTGAAATCTTTTTTTTTTTTTTTTCCCTTTAGAATAACATGCACAAAGTGGTTGATCGTGCACAACAATACTGCTGACTTTTATTTAAAAGGTCAATTTAAATCTGAGTTTAGTATAAAGTCAAGTGCTTGCTATAAATTATTGCAAGGGTTACGTTTTCCTTAAGAGAGCTGAGATGCAGTAAGGGCAGGGAAACGATCTTACTAAAGTTCTGGGTCATTCGCTAATGCAAATTCTTTTACTGTTGTTGACAAGCCAGAGTTCATATCTCAGTCATTACCAGCTTGTATCTGCTCACATATGTGATTAATGTACTCACTTAATTGCAGCCAATTGCAAAAATATTTCAGCGGTTCCTGTGCATCGATCATATACCGAGCACAGAATAATCAATAGAAACAGGCTGCCAAGCGCACTGGAGCCAGAGAGGCCAGGGAGATACACTGACACAGAGAGCATGCATTAAAACATAGAAAATTGCAATTTCTACAGGCCTTATCACATGTATGCAGAAAACCACACATGCTACAACAAACGTGCACACACACTTTCTGTTTATCATCAGTACAAATGGATGTTGCAGAAGTTTATAGCTGAATGTGTTTTAGCTGAGCTAGCCACCAAGGAAGTGTAGAGAACTGATTAAGAAAACGAGCTCAACCAAAAAAAAAAAAAAAAAAAGAAGAGAGAGATAGAGAGAGAGAGAGAGAGAAAACGATGCCATTACATACTCACCCTCATGTTATTCCAAACCCGAATACTGTTATTTTTCTGTGGAGAACAAAATAATCTTTAGGCAGCTCTTTTCCACGTGACAGCTCTGTTTGCAAAAGCAGTCCATATCACTTGTGCACTATTTTCTGAAATTTTTTGAAGGCACGCTTTAAAGGCACATGAAATTTAGGTAGTAATAATTTCATTTAAGTAAACTAGGAGGTTTACTGGTTTGCCAGAAGGATGTTTAACCTATTTAAGCTGCTTTATTCAGCAGACATTGAAGATTGTCAGAAAATAAATTTGGGTAATTTATTCCTTTAAAACATGCAAATATCTACAAATGTAGTCTATTATACATATAAATGCCATTATCTTGACTTGTGGAATTATTTAGAACTTCTTATTTTTGAGCCAAGGTTTTTTGGGTCCATTTGATAGCGGCTAAAAGGCTAGCCATAGTGACCACAAATGAGCAGATACACCCCATAACACTATGGCAACCAGTTTCCAAGGCAACCACACAAACTCTGCCTGCCTTCAGCACTTTGTACCGAACTTCCAGTCCTGTGTGATGCTCTGAGAACGAACAGCCGACTCTGTGTGCATCAGCATTTTTCTCCAGACTGTTTACTCCCTCAGAGGACATATTAATTGTCCTGTTGACGATGTGGGAGGTTTACAACCTGTGCAACAGTGCTTGTGAGGCTGTCAAAACACAATATCATTTTGCTGTTAATTCAATAAGCCCAAAGATGTTCAAATTATCATAGACATCGAAGCATCGTTCAGCATTACGAACCTGCAGTGTTGGGTAGATTATAGAGCTACTATGTTAGCATGTTAGCATCACTGCCTGTATTTACTTAAAAAAAACAGTTTGGTTAAAAAAATAAAAACACAAAAAAGAAAACAAGATTGTGCTTCTTTTCTCTTTGACAGATGCCATGTAAAATATATGAATAATTTACAGTGCCTCCGCTTACAAGCACACAAAAGCTTTTAGAAAACTTCAGTCCCACTGAGTGAGACAGCAGATAAACAATAGATTTAGGTAAAAAAAAATATTTATAATAGCCATGCATCTATAATAGAATAAATTAAATATGAATAGGAGGAAGCAGCATCAGGACAAGAACAACAGCATACTGTAATGGTCACATTTAGCATGTTCTAGTAGCTACTGGATCTGTTCTTCTGAATACACTTGCAGAAACATAGAGAAAGCCACTATAAATAAATAAAATATGTATTTAGATATAAAGATTATATACAGTGGGTACGGAAAGTATTCAGACCCCCTTCAATGTTCCACTCTTTGTTATATTGCAGCCATTTGCTAAAATCATTTAAGTTCATTTTTTTTTCCTCATTAATGTACACACAGCACCCCATATTGACAGAAAAACACAGAATTGTTGACATTTTTGCAGATTTATTAAAAAAGAAAATCTGAAATATCACATGGTCCTAAGTATTCAGACCCTTTGCTCAGTATTTAGTAGAAGCACCCTTTTGATCTAAAACAGCCATGAGTCTTTTTGGGAAAGATGCAACAAGTTTTTCACACCTGGATTTGGGGATCCTCTGCCATTCCTCCTTGCAGATCCTCTCCAGTTCTGTCAGGTTGGATGGTAAACGTTAGTGGACAGCCATTTTTGGGTCTCTCCAGAGATGCTCAATTGGGTTTAAGTCAGGGCTCTGGCGGGGACATTCAAGAACAGGCACGGAGTTGTTGTGAAGCCACTCCTTCGTTATTTTAGCTGTGTGCTTAGGGTCATTGTCTTGTTGGAAGTAAACCTTTGGCCCAGTCTGAGGTCCTGAGCACTCTGGAGAAGGTTTTCGTCCAGGATATCCCTGTTCTTGGCCGGATTCATCTTTCCCTTGATTGCAACCAGTCGTCCTGTCCCTGCAGCTGAAAAACACCCCCACAGCATGATGCTGCCACCACCATGCTTCACTGTTGGGACTGTATTGGACAGGTGATGAGCAGTGCCTGGTTTTCTCCACACATTCCGCTTAGAATTAAGGCCAAAAAGTTCTATCTTGGTCTCATCCGACCAGAGAATCTTATTTCTCACCATCTTGGAGTCCTTCAGGTGTTTTTTAGCAAACTCCATGCGGGCTTTCATGTGTCTTGCACTGAGGAGAGGCTTCCGTCGGGCCACTCTGCCATAAAGCCCCGACTGGTGGAGGGCTGCAGTGATGGTTGACTTTCTACAACTTTCTCCCATCTCCCGACTGCATCTCTGGAGCTCAGCCACAATGATCTTTGGGTTCTTCTTTACCTCTCTCACCAAGGCTCTTCTCCCCCGATAGCTCAGTTTGGCCAGACGGCCAGCTCTAGGAAGGGTTCTGGTCGTCCCAAACGTCTTCCATTTAAGGATTATGGAGGCCACTGTGCTCTTTGGAACCTTAAGTGCAGCAGAAATTCTTTTGTAACCTTGGCCAGATCTGTGCTTTGCCACAATTCTGTCTCTGAGCTCTTCAGGCAGTTCCTTTGACCTCATGATTCTCATTTGCTCTGACATGCACTGTGAGCTGTAAGGTCTTATATAGACAGGTGTGTAGCTTTCCTAATCAAGTCCAATCAGTATAATCAAACACAGCTGGACTCAAATGAAGGTGTAGAACCATCTCAAGGATGATCGGAAGAAATGGACAGCACCTGAGTTAAATATATATTATATTAAATTAAATTATAATTATTATTAAATTTTATATTTTATTTTATATTTTATTTTATATTATATTTTATTTTACAGAAATGTTTTTATTAGTAATAACCCTGATTTATATATTTTAGAATGTCATTACAGGTTCTTCAGATCAGTGTATTGATTACTGGATTTGGTTGGTTTTCTAAAGAACTAGTCGATAAAATGTTATGTGAAACTTCTATTGGTTCTTCTGTCACATCAGACTCTGAATAAATTTTGGATTATGAGACAGTTTTAAAAATGTACATTGGTCTAACTTATTAAACCATATCCAAAAGCATTAAGTTTTGCAAAGTTTAACAAGTTGCTATATCTAAAAAAAAAAAAATAATAATAATAAAAAAAATAACTGTTCTGTAATCTCCACTGAGAGCTAATGCACAGACCAAAAGTAACAGCAAGCATTTGACAAACGGTTTGAAATGCTATCCAACAGAAAACAGACCAGCAGCTTTTCCACTCAGTGTGTGTGTGTGTGTGTGTGTGTGTGTGTGTGTGTGTGTGTGTGTGTGTGTGTGTGCGCTCTCTCCGATCACCCCTGGGGTGTGTTTTCTAGATACGGCATGACCTTTGACCTCAGGATAACTATAGCCAGAGCTTGAAAGCAGTTCTTCCCAGTACCACCTCACTGGCTTGACATTTTCAGTTTAATCCACTCAAAGTATCTCAAAATATCAAACCGTCTTCAAACGGAATTCATCGGACCTCCCCTCAGCCGCCTTTTTAAGACACGGCGGACGGGCCCCTTCAGTGCATCACAATCTGGTTGTCAAGGCAATATAGTGGCAGCTCCATGCCAGAGAAACTCTCGGTGTGAAAGCCAAGAGCATCGCAAGCGCCACTTTGTTTGTTGGGTTTGTTTCATAAATACTTTAAGAGGCCGCATCTTTGAAGTGCCAACACACGCAGCACATAAACATGTTCTCTGGCACCCATTCATGCTTCTAATTAGGAGAGTCTGAGTTTGAGCTAAGCAATATGCACCTACGAATGCTTCTAAAAGCATTCTTTATTATTCATGATGGATCTACGGGTTACAGAGGGATCTGGCAACACCTCCAAATGCACCCCTCAGATGCCGGCGACCAGCGGAAAGATCATATCTCATGAAGACATGACTGACATATATTTTACTCCAAAAATATAAGAAAAAAAGTGATTATATTTTGCATGAAGATAATTTTTAATAAAATGACTAAGGGATTAAGATTCTCTTTTGAGGGAACCCAACGCTGTCCCATAGTGTCAATGTTGCTGAAAGATTTAGTCTGAAGTATGTGTTTTAAATCAATCTCAAATGTCACCCCGTGATATGGGACGGCATAATGCAGAAGCTATAACGCTACCTGGACCAAACATCATCAGCTTCTGATTGGCTGAAGTAAGTCGATCATGCAGCGTCTCTTCCCCTTCTCAGGGAACCAGGGTTACAGTCATAACTTAGATGTTTTGGTTTTGGTTTTGTTTTGTTACTGTTGTTTTTTTTTTGTTGTTTGTTTGTTTGATTGTTTGTTTTTTGCATTACCTTACATTACTGGAAATTTTAACACATCCAACTCCCTCCCAAATTACTGTAATGCATCCGGATGTTTTACTTTTAAAATTGTTTGCAGTTCTCATATGTTGTTTTTCATTATATTCTTATTATTTTAATATTGTACTGCTGCTGCTGCTATATATATTGCTTTTCAAGTTACATTAAGTGACAATTTAATATTCTTAACAAGTATTCTGTCATTAAATAATTCACAATGTTAAATAAATATTTCCTTATAAGCTAAATCTAATTTTTCATTTCTTGAAATATGGCACAGACATGTTCATGACCAATTTCCTGGAATTTCCCATGATATTATATATTAAAGTCTTGCAAATGAGTAGATCTCTCTTTTGAAATTTCTGTAAATGATTACGGGTTTCATTAAGTGGATCATCTGACCTGACGGCTCTCCCTGTGTTCTGACTTCACGACCCACCCACTCAGACACAATAAAGGACTTCCTGTTTACATCAAAGTTATAGATGTGTCGGCCGAAAGTGAAACGAGCCCCTGCTGAGTACAGTGAAGTACTGTTCAGAGGCGTTGGTAATCAGTCTCACTCCAGTCTGAAACCTCGGCACTCCACACCCACGCCAACACTCCTAATGGATCTTCACGCCCATGATGTAACGCTCCGGTGTTGCAACCAAGTAAATACATAAATAAAAAGAAAAGATTTCAGGACTTTTATTAAGTTTCTCATTCTACTTTTTAGAGGTAGGCAACACCTACAGTAACAAAGACAACCTCCATCAGTGTCATTCACAAAACTATAGGGTTCCATTGTCGTTTGAGGGTATTCTCAAGCCAAAGAACATTTAGATCAAAGAAAATGACTGAGGCTTTTGTAAAGTCACTTAAGGGTGGATATAAATACTTCTCCAAATTAATTTATCCAATCTGACATACATACTTGTGCCACAGCTGTCTAACTGGCAGGTTTCCTGGTTTCTCCTTCAGTTTGTCCTATTTTTATTTTTTATTTATTTTTATTTTTTTCTTTCTTTAACATATTCACCAGGGCTGTGAATCGATTACAAATTTTGGTAACACTTTAGTTTAGAGTCCAATTCTCACTAATAACTAGTTGTTAGTTATGCATATTACTAGGATATTGGCTGTTTATTAGTACTTATAAAACACATATTAATGCCTTATTCTGCATGGCCATATTCTACACCACTTAATCCTACACACTGCCTAAACTTAACAACTACCTTAACAACTACCTCTTTGCATTCAAGTGCTTTGTTGTCGGAATGAACAGGAATCATTGATGACACCAGATTTATTCTTGCCTGTTTATTGGGAAAATCTTATTAAAGCCAAAATTATATTTAGTGTCCCATGCATTGACAACCACATAAACATTAACAACGCTATCTAGATTGTCCGCTTGCTGACAATTCTGTAATTCTGGTCAAATGCTGGCTATTTCCACTGTGTATAAAACATACAATACACTTTGAATGATTATTCATATATGCAATATGCACTACATTGATCACAAGACAATCTAGCTGTTGTTGGAAAAACACTAATAATTCATACCTGTCACAGCAGTATTTCTCACCTCCACCAAGTTTAAATTTTATGGCCCGCCCAACTCGGGAATTTGGGTATCAAAATTATTTCCGAACTTCCAACTTTTTTTTTTTTACTTTTTTTTTGGTTACACTTTATTTCAATTGTCCACTTTATACATTCTACTGACTATAAGTAACTTTGCAATTATCAACTAACTTTTATTGTAGTAGTAGTCTGTTAGGTTAGGGTTAGGTGTTAGGGTTCGGGTGAGTAGAATAAGTTGACATGTATCTGCAAAGTAACTTATAGTCAATTGAATGTCATCAAAATAAAGTGTTAGCAGATATTAAGCAGACAGTCTACTAATACTAATGAGAGTTAGCTGACTTGTAGTTGCAAAGTTGCTTATTGTTAGTAGAATGTCTAAAGTGTACCACCAAAACAAAGTGTTACTGTTTTTTTATCGATTTAAAAAAAAAAAAATTATAGATAAATTACACTAAACAAATGTGTTAAACTGATGGTGCTAGCATTTACTCTTCAGATGTTTTACTTTGCAGGCATAAGGCATCTATCTGTCAATCTCCTGCAGCATCATGTGCTGGCCTGCGCCCGCACCCAAACGGCATCCATGCCAAATCTCCTCAGCGACTTTGACGTGCGGCTACCTCTCGCACTCTCTGTCCCTCTTATTTCATATTTCTTGACGTGTGGAGATGTGAAATTGACGAAGTGTTTAAGAACATGCTGAGGAGGACAGTGTAAACTTTGAGAAGGCCGTAAGTAGCCTGACAGCTAGACGTGAGGAGCAGAGATGCTGAGTGACAACGGTTTTCCGCATGCCTGACCCACTCCTCCACCAACCCCCAAGAATACTAAAGGAAAGGAAGTGGAATGAACTCTTTATTTAACTTCATCCATAACCCATAACAACAAGAAAAGTGTCTTAAAATCTCATCCATTTCTCTTGAACTGCAATGAGATTAAATGGAGACTCTTCTCAAGTTGCCACAATGTCTCAAACTTTGTTCAGATTTGACAAAACCCTGCAATCAAATCTCAATCTCAATATAAAATCCAACATTTCTTATTAAATTCCTGCAAGTCTGAATTATCTGCTTCCAAGGGCGTAGATTTGGTTTCAACTTTGGGGGGGGGGGGGGGGGGTTGAATGTTGGTATGGTTGTATTGTATTGGGGGGGTTGTAACTGATGGCTTTGAATATTGGGGGGGGTTACCTCCCCCCATCCCCCCCACAAACTACACCCCTGTCTGCTTCGTTGTCCCTAAGAACTTTTAGAGAAACTGAGAAAGTTGATAGTCAACTGAATGCTTTCCTGAGGTCTAATAAAAGAGCCACCTCTGATACATAAAATGTCCATTAGCTAGAGCTCAGTTTAAGCACATAAGAAAATGTTATTGCTCAGTGGTTGCTTTTTTTGTAACTTACATATGGTTTAATTTAAACATTAATATTATATCAGATCTATACATAAAAAAGACTATAAGACAGTTGTAAGAACAGAGCAATAAAATCAACGAGGGCAGCAGATCAGAACATTTAGTCTTGCGAGAAATTGATGAGAATTTTTTAAGATCACATTGCAACACAGGCTTATTGGAAAAATGTCTGTCAACATTTTTGCAAAACCCAAAATACTTACCAATACATACATATCACTGCAGTTTCTAACAGAAATGAACACTAGAGGCAGTAAAACAGCAAGCACTTTTAATCGTTTTCACACATAATTATGATTACAGGGGCAGATTATGTATTAATAAAGACTTTTATGTTATGTTTGTTATACAATTATGTTATGACCTCAAAACACTTTTTACCATAGTGCATGATTTGTAAACAAATATATTTTGGAGTTTGCATCACTTACCCAGCTCCATATGTTCAGTTTTACTGACGTAGCAAGCTTGGTAATTAGCTCAGCTGGTACAGAATTGTACTTGTGATGCGAACACTATCGGGTAGGTTTAGGGTTTATTGTAGGTGTATGTTATTACCATGATGGAGAATGTTAGCGCCACTCACTGGATATTTCAATTCAGAACTGCGGTGATACGTACAAACTCCAACGTAATAAAACTTTGCCATATTCACGTTCATCTGTCCTGGAAAAAAACTAAACATGCTTTTAGCGCCACTCACTTTGAAACTGTCGCGAAATGTGCACGATGCAACGTATTTTGCATTTTGCAAAAATGTTGACACAGGTACAGCAGCAGAAAGCATGAGCCAGGCCCCAGACGAGGACCTCTCCCCCTTAGATTAAAGACGCATCTCGTCAGCCAAGCATTCACATAATGCATCTCGTAACCTTGTACTCCAGTTATATCAGATCAAATGCACATGATTATCTTTGCTTAATGTTATGAACAGCAGCTACGCGAATTATTTTCCATCTGATTTTCTGTTCTATCGCTGGAAAATAGATCAGGAATGATGATAAATCCTAGTATTGATGCAGTGAGGGCATTATGATATTTTGGTGGCATTCTGGCCATATTTCAACAAAAAATGAAATATTTCAGCAGGACTTTGAAACTGACCACAAAGTCCAAAAGTGTGTCCCTGATATACTGGAGGTGAGCTGATTGCATTGTTGTATTGTTCTTATTCTTAGTTGGTGTTAGTTGTTTTTTTTTTTTTTAATAGAAAACAATATGTCAGTGAAAGGTTTGTGTTGTGCTTTTTTGACACCTGTGTGAGCAGATGGAGATAAGCACATCTGCATAAAGGAAGCTTGAATACTTAGAAACCCAAGGATGTATGTTACGTCTCTCAAGATGGCACCCTGGAGTTCACAGAGGGAGGCGACAACAAAACACACCAATATGGCTTTTGACTGGAAGGCAAACTCTGACACATTGTGTCTCACACTTTCCGCCACCACAACGACTTTAAAAAGTTAGAAAAGAACTGAGCTTTCTAGAAGAGAAATAACACAAGTCCAAGAAAGAAAGAAAGAAAGAAAGAAAGAAAGAAAGAAAGAAAGAAAGAAAGAAAGAAAGAAAGAAAGAAAGAAAGAAAGAAAGAAAGAAAGAAAGAAAGAAAGAAAGAAAGAAAGAAAGAAAGAAAGGCCAAAGTTCACTAGTGTTCACCAGCAAAATCTAAACTAGATCTCTGCCATACCCCCTACAGCCTTCTTAATGAGATAAAATAGTTACCTAAATTACCACACCACTCAATACTACAGCATTACAGCTCCAAGATGACAACACTATGGATTCTTCATATATTCAGCACTGAATTGTGTTTGCATTGAGATATGATAGAACATTTCAGAAGAACTGAAAAACAGATTGATTTATTTCTGTTTTATTTTTTTTTATTTTTATTGTTTTTATTTTTTGGTCTACAACATATTTCTCCACTAGCAGAAAATGAAATTGGCATTTCTGTTTAAGCCTCAGCGATTGATTTCTCACCCACTGTGTGGCTTATAATAAGACATGAAAGAGAAAATCTTTCAGCCTTTAAGAGAAAAAAAAAAAAACAGTTGAAGTATCCACTTCATTTATTTATTTATTTATTTATTTATTTATTTTTGCACTTTAACCAAATCAACTGTAAGGTTTGTGAGACTGTCTCGATACTTTCAAGAGCATCGATTCCTTCATCACATGAGAAGTTTGTGTCATCATAGAGGCTTATGATCAAGTTCACAATTTAGAGCATCTCAATGTATCATAAGTTGGATGAATCAAAAGAAATTTGGAAGAATATAGAATGTAGAATCCATTGAGAAAGTGGCACAAATATATAAAATATTTCAGGTGACGTAGCCAAATATTCACATCATTGAGAAAAAGTAACTGAATTACTCCATTTGAGAAATTCAATTACTCTATTATATATATATATATATATATATATATATATATATATATATATATATATATATATATATATATATATATATATATATATATATATATATATATATATAGCCTAAAGCTACAGTATTTGGCTATTTGTTAAGTGTGTGTTCACACTTGTAGTTCAGTTCTCTTGAATCTTTTGTTCTAGACCAAAATAGAAAAGTGTACATTTAGTCTTTACACTTAGCATTCGCACTGTCATTTTTCACAACGAACCTAAAGGTACAACACAAAAAAAAAAGGCATTTATGATGTATATTTTGAGACAGAACTTACCGAACATCCAAAACAATGCTGTGGGCTAAATGCACTCATTGTATCCGTGTACATATGATGGTATTTGTATCAGCTGAGAACTAGTGAAGAGCTTTCCTCTGTTGGACACACAAACTAAGATCTGCTGTAAGAAGACACAGTTTCAACTCCTGTACTGAACTGTAATGGGCAACATTCTATATGATGAGAAAAACCAGGTGTGCTTGAGCATTCTGTCCTTTTTAGGGTCATATCTTGTGACATCACATCCTGTTTTGGGTTTGTTTAGATGTCTTTGGTCCATGTTGCATTCATATTAATAATAAATATTTTGGTAACACTTTACAATAAGGTTCATTGGTAAACATTAGTTAACTACATTAGTTAACAAAAACTAATAATGAACTGCACTTATACAGCATTTATTAATCTTTGTTAATGTTAATTTCAACATTTACAAATACATTATTAAATCTTGTTAACATTAGTTAATGATCTGTGGACTAACATGAACAAACAATGAACAACTTTTTTTTTTCCTTAACTAACATTAACGAAGATACAGTAACAAATGTATTGCTCATGGTTAGTTCATGTTAGTTTACATTTATTCATTTGTCAGATGCTTTTATCCAAAGCGACTTACAAGTGAGGAATACAAGTGAGTCATCATGAAGAGGCATATAGACGCAAGAAGTGCTCACAATACAAGTTTTAGACAATGCTCAGAGTATCATATGCTACAATAGAGAGGGATTAAAGGAAATGGAAGGATAGGTAATGAAAGGATTTTTTTTAAGATGAGGTTAAGTGCTCACGAAAGAGATGAGTATTCAGCTGTCTTTTGAATATTGCAAGGGATTCTGCATTCCGGATGAAGATCGTTCCACCAGCATGGAGCAGTGAACGAGAATGTTCTGGAGAGCGATTGTGTGCCTCTCTAGCCCTCGTTACTTTAGTGAGCGGAGGCTTCTGTAGGGATGTAGACTCGTAAAAGTGAAAGTAGGAGGGTGCTGAGCCTGTGGTAGATCTGTAAGCAAGCGTCAACGCCTTGAACTTGATGCGAGCAGCAAGTTGTAGCCAGTGCAGAGAGATAAAGAGAGGCGTGACATGGGCTCTTTTGGGCTCGTTAAAGACGAGACGTGCTGCAGCATTCTGAATCATTTGTAGAGGCTTGATTGTGCATGATGGTAGTCCAGCCAGAAGATCATTGCAGTAATCAAGCCTAGAAATGACCAGGGCCTGAATGAGGAGTTGTGTTAGAAAACACACATCAACTAATGTTTAACTAATGTACCTTACTGTAAAGTGTTAACGATATTTTTATAGACTAACTGCTTCGAACCTTTACAAATCTTTTGTTTCGAATCAGTGTTTCGGAGTGCCAAAGTTTACGTGATTTCAGTAAACGAGGCTTCGTTTACGCAATTCGAACCACTGATTCGAAACAAAAGATTTGTAAAACTTCGCAGCAGTATTTTGAAATCGGCAGTCACTGGATATTGTTGAAAAGTTGTCATTTTGGGGGGGGTTTTTGGTGCACAAAAAGTATTCTCGTCGCTTTATAATATTAAAGTAGAACCGCTGTATACTCTTGAGAGGTTCAGTGACATTGCTGGCAATAGAGGCCTCACTGAGCCATCGGATTTCATCAAAAAATGTCTTAATTTGTGTTCTGAAGAATAATGAAGGTCTTACGGTTGTAGAACGACATGAGGGTGAGTAAGAAATGACAGAATTTTAATTTCTGGGTGAACTAACCCTGTAAGCCCAGTGATGTCATGGTTTACAGTAAATTTAGAACAGCTAAGGAGCTTTTAAGCACTCCACTATAAGCTCAAAAATTCACAGGGTGAATTTTGATTTCATGTTTTAATAAATATTTTAATACTTCACTTAACTAACTTAACATTCAAAGAATATGTAACACACTGAAACATGTGACATTGCAATTGAGAGCTGTGTGCCATTAGTTATAGAGAAGGAATTCAAGAAATTTCCAGTGTTGGAATTCAAGCTGTTATGAAAGTGACAGAAGCAGCTGACTACAAAAACTGATTTTATTCAGGGCAAGCAAACAGCACAATAAAATCATTTAAAATGATTCACCACAAAGAGTCATGTGAGTTAACCGTAGTGTCTCAGACAAGATAGAACTCCTACCGCAAGACAAATGAGTGGCTGCGTTTCCTGCAAAATTGGGTACACTGGATGTGTTCTTAGTGCAACCATTTATATCTTTCCCTTGACACGTCACCATGTTGCTTAGCCAATCTTTGAGTCATTATGCACAGAGGCCTCATTTTTCTTGGCCTGTGTGTCAACAGCCCTGGGCAAGTCAGTACCATGGTACAACAAACCCAAAGAGCCTATCCAGTATTGCAGATCTATTCACCTTGTCCCTCTTTCACCTTGACTTCAAGTCATATACACAAGCTGTATACTACCTGTGAAAAACTTTAAAGCATACAAAAGGACCGAGGTGAGCCACAAGCATGAAATTGCAAGCTCAAAGAAAAGCTGTCAGTCGCGAGTTAATGGGATGTATTTACACGCGGTCAGTGGGCGAGACAAAAGCCACACTTCAGCTCGCTACACGTTAGGTGGCGAAGCCAGGACAAAGCAACATTATCTGCAACAATCGTGTTTGTGGATGAAAGTATTCGGACTATTACATGCTTGATCTGAACTGAAATGAATGAATAATACGGTAGGTAATCATCGACAAAAGCCATTTATTGTCCAATTAATTGTCTTAGAGGTGGTTACAATCCACACGAAGGCACGGACGTGGAATACAAATGAACTGTGAACACATTCAGAGGACACGTGTAGGAGAATCAAAGCAAAGCAAAGCAAAGTGCTGCTATTTATGAGAACTGGAGCTAAAGGATGAAGGTGCTAAACCTGCTAAGATGTTTCTCTGAAGGTGTTACCTGCGTTCCACAACCCCTTTTACAAAACACTGATACATTAGCTCTGTTCTAAAACCTATTGAGCTGTCTTGCTATCAACCGCCTAACTGAGTGTGAGTAAATGTTGGCAGAATTGTCATTTTTGGATGAACTATCCCTTTAGCTTCACGTTTGCACACAATTCCAATACTAGAGCATGATGCTAAGCTAGCAATGTGATTCTCTATTAAATACTTAATAATACAAAGCATACAAAAACAGTGACTAGTAATGGTCATGGTAAACCAGTCTTCTATTTCAGTGAGGAAATTGTTGAAATCTCCTAAGCTAATTAAGGTTCAACTAGGGATGAAAAATATAGCAATGCCATATCGGTTATAAGATTGTTATTATTATTATTATTATTAATTGTATCAGATGATATTACATTTACCCCCGGTTTCACAGACAAGGCTTAAACTAGTCCTAGACTAAAATGCATGTTTGAGCTGTTTTAATAGAAAGCAACTTGCACTGACAGATCTTAAAATATGACAGTGTCATTGTTTTGTCTCAAGATGTACACCAATAATGTTTTTTTTTTTTTCAAAGTATACGTTTATAAAAGCAACCTAAATGCCCTAATTGAACTAAGGCCTAATCCTGACTTAGGCTAAGCCCTGTCTGTGAAACCGGGCCTTATTCAATAATTTGTTCATGCTGATTTCCTTTTGCCGTCATCTGAGGGTACGTTTACATGACAACGATATGGTTAAAATGGAGAAGTTTTTTCTTTGAGTTTTCCGCATATAGACGATACCATTGTCAAAACGATCCCCATTTATATGAATTCGTGAAAACGACTAAAAATGTTGTATTCTGGTGGCAGGCCATTAGATGGCGATGACGCACTATAGACTAAACATGTAATGCGCATGTGCGTATGACATCATCGTTTTCACAGATTCACGTTTTTGTTGAAACCATTTTCAAAAGTATGCGTTTTCAGGCCACCAAAACGCTGTTGTCATGTAAATGAATGGACAAACTGCATAAAAAGTTTTCTGTTTTTAGTTGAAAACGATTTTGTGTAAACGGCCCCTAACACCACTTAGTTAAACTAACAAACACTAATAATTCAATAACAGTTATTTTAGCAAATCTTAAAATATCTATTTATAATACCCGTACTGAACATGACATTGTTGTGATGCCTAAATATTGCTTGTTGAATTTAAAATGATTAATTAAGTTTTTAATGCCAGTTCAACTGTTTAACTGACAATTTTCCAGCAATCATGTTTTCACTGTTATACGGTAGGAGGCGCTATTACGCATCTTCTGAGAGAGTACAGAATCTCCAGATCAAAACCCAAAAAAGCATAGATTTTCTCAGGTTTTTGTTCAAAATTTTGCTTTATTTTTGCTACTTACCCACAATCAAGTGTCAAAAAAAGAATTATTATTTATATATTTTTTTTTTTTTTTTAAGCAGAGGCTCTGTTCTTTCTTTTGATACATTGCATGTTCACATATTCATATAATAAATTATTCTGGGGGCCATTAAAGTTTTGTGAAAATTATCAAAAATGTTGGTGCTGGCTGGCAATTTTCCAGAGACCATTAGAATGCATTCATAATTATGCCACCTACCTTCAGGAACATCCTTTACAACAGAAGTGCACCCATGATGCCTTAAAATGCTCACTACTGTAGGTTTAGGTGTCTACAATTTGTTACATGACCATTATTGTCTTCTTGGTGTCCTGCAGTTTCTTGCACAAACACACTGAAACACACGATTTCTCTTCTCTTCCTGTCCTACTTTCTCCAAAGTTCACAAAAAAACCTATCTGTCATTGAATTACCAAACAAGCCCCTCATCACAGCTGGGTCAAGTGTTTACTTCTTTCCCTTCAACAACTGGTAGAAAGACAGGGACCCCTTGTGGGAGAGGTGGACCGTCTCCGTTTCCACCATAAATCTCATTATGAGGTTTATGACCCCCGGTGTCAACATCGCCTCCCTCAACAAGAAGAATCCACAAAGAAGAATCACCTAAGTACATCAACTTCCTGTCAGCATTCTTTTCCATTAGCTTAAGCGCTCATTTGACTTTAGCCCTCATGCACACGGCAGGAATAATTCAGAAGGTAAAGGACGAGCTGTCGGAAGGTCAGAAGTGGACGTTCTGCTAACGCTAGCCTGGCAGCAATCACTCATCCTGATAAAAGGTCAAAGAATATGCCAGCGCAAACACGCTTTTAATAAGTAAGATGGATGCCACATCGGTCACATCAAGCTCTGTTCTCCATCAGAATCAATAGCCAGATTTATGCTCCCAGTGAGAATGAAACAGTTACCAATGTTATTATATAATTTAACATTTTTCTCTCTTTTTTTTTTTTTTTTTCCCCCTCACACAATTGATTTCAGTTTAGTTTTAGTAACTGCCCACAAACACTTTTTTTTTTATACATATTAAATTCAGTTTTCACCTGAGCTGTAAATGCCATGCAATTAATCACATTGGTGCTGTAAAAAAAGTCATGTTAACTAAGAAAATAAGTCCATTTCACATTTTTAAGAGCCCTACAAAAAAGAACTGAGAACTGGTAAAACATCAACTATACTACTGTGAAATATCAGGGATGTATATGTTTTTTTGCAAAATACACAGCTACTTTTGAACTTTCGCCAATGGAGAAAGATGTGTTTTCCTGCCAGATGGTGTAGCTACCAGCTAGAGATGATGGGGTCATTCTAACCAACCAAACCATGACCCCTTGGCACAACTAACAGAAAACACTGGAGTCTAGGGGGCCATTATTGCAGATTTAAAAGGAAAGACACCATAAAATGTCAGAAGAATGTTAAATTCAACATGAAAGGAAAAGTCATCCTAACTATTTTGTAAATGCATGTTATAGATCTTATTGTGAACGATCCATCATGTATAGGAGTCAAAATCTGCCTAGGGTTAATTAAATGTAACAAATCATGTAAAAAGGTATCTTTTATTGGAAAATTAAACATTTTATCAAACTTTGATAATTGCCTGAATCTTTTATACAACAGAAGATAGTGATTAAACTCATCTCAAGATCACTCATTTCATCTATTGCCAAAATTATGGCAAAAAAAGATGTCAAGAACAGAACATTTTTGAAAATATCAGGAATGTCAGAATCAAAATCAGGTTGTACATAAAAAAAAAAATGTCTGTCAAAACCAACACATTGAACGATGTTCACTAACCCGGAGAAGTTTTTCAATTAGATTTAGTATGAGTATTCTGAGTATTTCACTCAGTTCCCTGATCATTCCGATTCAATTTCAGTGAGTGAAGAACAAATTTCCACTCACATGCGTTATGTATTACGTACATTATCCTCTCTGACAGACAGGATGCTGAAGCCGCTCATTTTTACCCTCTTCTCGGAAAGCGATGACGAACATCCAGTACTCTGGGTTTTCCCATGTAAAGGCATGGGTATACTGCACTTTCGTGTCTCACGCGCAGTCATGTCCGCGCATCTTTCAAAGTATTCTCAACCGCGGATGACCGAGTTCGACACATGCGCAGTAAAATTTTTCGCAGCCTAAGTTATTGACCAGCCTAAGTTATTGACCGATGTGATAAAGTGCGCGAAGGGTGAACTATATTTGATTTTTGAGTAATTATAAAACATGCAGGAGAAATTCAAAATGCTTTTTGCGTATTATACTTATTTTATGGAATGAAGTTTCTTTCAGGGCTTAAATAAATTACATGTTACTCAGAGACTGACATGTTTGGCTTGTCAAAAATGTTACATTCAGCTGTGAAAAATTCATTGATTTCGAAAATCAAGTTCAATTTTTTTTTTTTTTTTTTTTTTTTTAAACCAGGAAAGGTTTTTCTTTTGACTTTTAAAAGAAAATCAAAATATCAAGACTTCTCCAATCATTTAGTCCAACTAAACCCCACCCATTCTTGCAATTTAGTGCAGTCATGCATTCAGATCCAATTCCATCCCATCAAAAATTGACAGATAGAAACACCCTACTTCTTTTCTTATTTATTTCTTCTGCACTAAATTGCCACAAACTCGCAGCCATGGTTTTAATGAACAATACAAAAGAAACATCTCTGCAATGTCACTGTAATTTCTTTATCTTGAGGAGTTCAGTCCTCTTGTGGCCACTCGTCTTTAAATATACGTTAGAGGATTTTTCTCTAAGAGCTCTCGTGGAGTTGATAAGTATAACGCTTCTGAGGAGAGCTGGGTCCTCAATGTCCCTATCAAATAGCCACTGCTCGTAAGGGCACGACCAAAAAGCATCCAAAAAGATCTGCTACACTTAACATGAACATTTGCAGGGTTTTTTTTTTTTTGGTCAGCTGTTATTCTCTCAGGATCAAACGTCCTCTGCTGGAAAGCTGTGCAGCCTCTCCCTCTCTAATCTAAAGACATCAACTTAAGTACCACAAATGAGATCGTAACAGATGAAATATTAATATTTAGAAACCTCGTAACAATGTGTCCTGGATCATCCTAGAAGCCTTTGATATTATCTACACTCAGAGCCTTTAAACATCTCCCCTGATCATACGGCTGAAAGCTTGGGGTCATTAAGGGAGAAACCTCTCTCTGTATGATCGTCCCATTTACCTGATTGGAATCAGATGGGGCTACAATAGATCATGACAATATATTAAAAAAAAAAAAACCCGAGATCCTTCATGAGAGCCATTTTATGATAGCTACCATGTAACTCTGACAGGGAATCACTGAAGAGGGGTTTTGTTCAATTGTCCGATTGAATCATAGGGGCGACGGGTCTGTTTTTGAACAGAGGAGGGTCTGCTTTTGAAGTCGTTCAAGGTCAAATGAATCACAACTCATTACTCAAAAAGAAATATTTAATCTGGTAAAATGAAATCCAAACCAGGTTTAGGGATCACATGCATTAGTCTAAATCAGAAAGCAAAGAATCTAATATGATTTGTTGCCTTTCTTTCTTAGGTAAAACAAAATGAAACAAAACAGGATGAAATAAATCCACTAAACATCTAAGACAAGGGTCAAAATGGCCCAGAATGCACTATGCAAGATTATAAAACCATATTTTATGTGCAATAGCTATTGTAGGTTTTTAGTGGCGTATATCATTTCTTCCTCATTAGGAGAGGATATTACTTTCCACCACATACATTCATTACACAAATCAACATTCTTTTCTGCACTCTTTTCTGTATTTAATTTAACCCCTGCTGGGAAACCGTGTCAAGAATAAGTGATAGCTTAAAAATAATACCTCATTATTTCCCAAGAAAGTTACCTTGACTTCATCGGCTTCACTATTGATTAAAACCGTGTGGTGTTTTGTTTTATTTTATATTATTTATTTATTTATTTATTTATTTACCACACTGTGAAGAAATCTGATTCAGTCTTTGAAGTACTGAAGTGCTCAAAACTGTCATGTTGAGCTGGGAAACATGTTTAATTTCTATGGTGGTGATTGGGTAGATATCCTAGATATAGTTGGCTCTGTTCTAAAACCTAGTGAGCAGCCTAGCTGTCCACATAGGCAGCGGTTTTCTAAAAGTGAAATGAAACAAGCAATGCGATTTGACATTAGGATGTTAAGCTAACACCTCAAAAGTCTAAGCATAAAAATGCACAATGCGCGCATACACACACACAAAAAAAAAGATCAAAATAACAAAATAACTTTTTTATCTACACTACCATTCAAAAGTTTGGGTTAAGTAAGATTTGTTTAATAAATTAATATTTTAAATGGGACATATCATGAAAATCTGTCTTTTTCCGTGTTTAAGTGCTGTACTCGTTGCTTCTACCAACCCAGAAAACATTAAAAAAAGACAACACAGTGACCTTGTTTTGGTAAGCCTTTCTCTGCAAGCATGTGAAAAAATGCTTATGGTGCTTTTCCACTGCATGGTACGGTTCGGTATGGCTCGGTACACCTCACTTTTTGGCGTTTTTCCACTGCATGGGTCGGCTCGGTATGGAACGGTACGTCTCTCTTAAATAGTACCATCTTGGCTGAGGTTCGAAGTGTGCCATACCGATACTAAATGTGACGTGTAAACGTGCAGATCACTGATTGGTCAGAGAGAATCGTCACTACCAGCGTCATTGGATTTGAAACACGAGACACCAAACCCGCTAGATTTAAATAGTCAGTAACAGCCATCGCAGTATCATTTGTTTGTGCGATTTTTTTTTAAACGACTTGCTTTAAATTGCTTTTAATCCCACCCACTTTGAAGCGGTACTAAACTGCAGTGGAAAAGCAAACTGAAAGTAAAGCGAGCCGAGCCATGCCGAACTGAACCGAGCAGAGTCGTATCATGCAGTGGAAAAGCGCCATTAGATTTTGCTCCCCTACAGTGACGTGAGAAGGGGATCTTATTATAATATTACCGCCCCTGCACGTTTCCACACACTGTGCCGCCAGTTTTTTCCACAAGCGACAACGGTGTACCAGTTCTAACGTCATGGCAAAAGTTTGCGCAAAGCATGCTAACTGGCTGCACAGATGAGCACAGAACAGTATTTAGGCCATGTTGGGCTGCTTTAGAGAAGAGGAAGAGTTGTTGTAGTAGAGTGTTGTTGCCATGCCGTCATTTTATGCCGGAATGCTTCACAAATGAGTATCAATTCAACGCTAGATTTGCACAAAAGATTAACATGATGGCACATGCAACTCCACAGAAACTACATAAATGTATAATTTATCCACAGCATAAATTTATTTTTTGTAATTAATCACTAACCATCCAGCTGCATTTTAAAAGTTGTAACTTCTTCCTGGGTCTCTACATCAGTGTCCGACTCCGGTTTGAACAATGTAAGACTGAACACAGTTACTGACAATCATCATTTTGGCTGCGTGAGATTCTCCAGCTTTGTTGTTGTTGAGCAACCAAAGTTCAAGCTGTTAAAGCTCCGACCTCTTTTGGAAAGCGGCCAGGAGCAGCAGCTCTTTTGCATTTAAAGGGACACACACAAAAATGGTGCGTTTTTGCTCACACCCAAATAAGGGAAATTTGTCAAGCTATAATAAATGATCTGTGGGGTATTTTGAACTGAAACTTCACAAACACATTCTGGGTACACCAGAGACTTATATTACAGTACATCTTGTGAAAAGGGGCATAATAGGCAAATATTAATTCAGCAAATATGCATTCAGTTGATCAGAAGTGACAAAGACTTGTATAATGTTGCAAAAGATTTATATTTCAAATAAATGCTGTTCTTTTGAACTTTCTTTTCATCAGAATCCTAAAAATAAACTTTGCCATCACAGTTATTTTAAATGGTAATACTAATTTGAAAATATTGTCGTTTTTACTGCAGCATTAGTGAGCATACGAGGCTTTTCCAGACTCCAAACATTTGAAGGGTACTGTACATTGATCAAAATTCTATTTACAGAATGAATATTTTGTTTAAATGCATAAATTGTATACAGTAACATGACTGGTTTGAGATAGCCTTTTCAGCAAAGGATACATTGGAATTTGGCCAAAACAATGCTTACAAGACCGTATAATGTTTTGGAATATTGTTTTTGTCTTTAAATACTGTCAAGGCAGTTCACTGGGATTTAAAAAAGAGCTACAGTTTTGCAAAAATCATCTGAGACATGCACAAGCAGACAAAGTATGCATTCATAATCTCTTTTCCCATGAAATATATTAATCTAACAGCCATACATGAGCAACAGTGATAGCTTTGCTAAAAGTTTAGTCACTAATTATTTTTCATTGTGTGCAAAATTAGGATATTGGATACGACAGAGGAAATTGTAATAAGAAGATAATATGAAATATTCTGCATCAGTTTTCAATGGAGCCCAAGACATATGTTACATTGTGCTTCCGCTCTCTTATCTATATAATGCCTGTCAAAATGAGGGTCTTCAGAACAAGAGGAGTACCAGGCATCCAAAGACAGAAAGAAAAACCAAAATCACATTTTTTTTTTTTTTTTTTTTTTTTTTTTTACATGCAATTAACACGGAACAATTCCAACTGTACCCCTTTTCCACCAAGGCAGTTTGAGTGCTGGTTCGGAGCCAGAGCCTAGTTTCAAATCAGTTCTTTGTGTTTCGACACCCAAAGCACCAGCTCCGAACTAGGAAAAGTGGTTCGTAAGTAGCACCAAAACATTGCTGGGCTAGAAGTAAGAACAGCTTGCGTCAGGGGCTGGGGGTAGGGTTACCGTGACCAACAAGAAACTTGTGACCGCCATGTTTGAAATAGCAGCTAATCGAGCTAATAGCAGCTCAATTGTAATCTCCGTCTATATACAAATTACGGCGAGCCGTGTTTGGATGCCGATGTAGGTTCGCAAATCCATGAGCATCAACAGTAGTGAAACATCCGCGATTGTTGATAGAAGGCTTGTTCGAGATGCATCGGAGCAGCGCGGACCGATTCGGCGGGTGCTGCGGATCCGCGGGAGCGTTTGTAGAGCATACGACTCCTTGTGCTTTTGGATTGTTCTTGCGGAGCTTTGATGTCATGCGCCGATCGTTATGCGAGAAGCCGATGCATCTCAAATATGCTGTGAAATATGAGACGTATACAGTGACGTAAGACCTGGCTCTGTGCTGGCTCTCTAGCCCGTGGAAAGGCAAACCGGTTCTTAGAAGGCTCGTCAGTTGAACCAACTCCGAACTGGCACTAGCACTAGCTCTGAACTAGCACCCGGTTCGTGCTGGTGGAAAGGGGGTACTGGAGAGGCTTTCTCAGCTCTGAGGAAACTGTTTCTGTAGAACAGTTCTCAGGACATTGTGTGCGGGTGTTTTCAAATACAGAGGATTAGTCGGAAGTGATTAGTAAGACAGTTGTCCGTGGCTAAACTCCAAATGTCTGGTGGAGAGACTTCATTTTTCAGACCAAAAAACATCTCATATTTTATCTCATATTATTATTATTATTTTTCTACCATTTGACAATTGGTGAAATGTGACCTAGTCATGTTTTTGAGATATAGCTTTGTGTATTTGTGTTTCTAAGTGTGTATGTGTGTGTGTGAAGTTTTAAGTGCACTAGATGGATTATATTCTTCTATCATCCATTTCCTCTCCTGCTGGCTCTACTACTTCCTGCCTCTCTCGGGGTTGTTATTGTATTTCCAGCGTGACTGGAGGAAAACTGAGGAAAAGCGAGAAGAAGAAGGAGGGGTGAGGAGAGCTGAGAGAAAGGCTGGTGTTATGGAGGGCCAAAGAGAGAGAGATGAAAGCGGGAAGGACGTGTGTGTTTGCAAGAGCGCAAGACTCTCGATTGTTTGACAGCGTGTGCATATGTGTGGCAGATTAAATCCTTATCTAATCACGGTACAATCAGGTCAGACAAATCATCACAGGAAGTTCAAGGTTAGATGGGCATCACTCTATACTCGGAGGAGGGGATGTTTCCTCATACAATCACTTCAGAAGGCTGCGAGGACTTCAAAGAGGGCATTCCCAAATGGAGCAGAAGAAATCTGCATATCTCAACAATATCCTGCTGTCATTGTTTTGAGTAAACCAAAACAACGGCTTTGCGTATGGCAGTCACATTGTCATGGAAATTGGCTACTGTAAAAAGACTCGTGCACAAAATCTCAATGCTCGTTTTCTTTCAAAGCCAAATCTAAGAATGATTGTTTTCAGCCTTAAATTAGAAACCATTTTCACTTCTGTATGGACACAGCCATTTAACAATGAAAGGATGAGGAGGATTGCATAACCAACTAGAGACTATGACATTAAAATTGGAGTTTTATGGCCTTTAGACCATTTTTGTTAGCTTTGGGGCTGTCTACCAAATTAACACTCTTTCTCTAATGGCAAAACTAACCCAAAAATATTTTGTATTTTCTGCCAATGAAATACTCTATAGACTGAAATTGTCTACTAAGTTATATCTCAGTTCTTCATTTTTGATTGTTTTTGTTAACTGTACTACAGTGGAACAAAATACAACAAATAATAAATTAAATAATTTAAATGAATTTATGTTAAATAAATGTTACCTTGGCAATTAACTGAAATAAGTCTAAGTTGATAAACTATAAAAATTAAGCTAAATAAAAAAAAGCTAAATATAAATATTAAAAGAAATTGCTAAAACACGCAAAAATTAAAATAAAAACAAAAAAATATAAACACCTAATTATTTCATTTGCCAACCATTAACTGGTTTCTAAAATGTAAACTGTATTTATAGTACTAATCTATTGGAAGTTGGTTTTACCAGACTAAAACGCAAAAAAAAAAAAAAAAAAAAGCAGGACAATTCTGTTTCAACAGGAAAATATCTCAACATAAAAGAAAACTGCTTGTAAAACAATCTCATGGGATGTTTAAAGGATTATTTAACCCAAAAAATAAAATTCTGTCATTTTTCATCAAATTCTGACGAGAATACATTTTGTGCGCAAAAACAAAACAAAAATAACGACTTTATTCAACTATTTTTCCTCTTCCCTGTCAGTCTGTTACGCAGTTGGCGCAGTGAACACACCGCAGAGCTTTCGTGTTTACGTCCGAACACCGACTCATTATTGGCCAGCTCCTGCGTCAGCATCACACCAATGTGTCGTGGTGCTCACGTAAACACAGCCTCGGCCACGGGTGTGGAACGACGTGAGGGTGAGTAATTAATGATTAATAATTAATTCATTTTTGGGTGAACTAACCATTTAAGTTCAAGAGTCATATAATATTTTATATCATTTTAGTTCTACACATTCAAACAAATTACTCTTTTAGCATGGCACTAGCAATACCAAAGTCATGGGTTTGAATCCCAGGGAACGCATGTGCTGGTAAAATCTGTAGCTTGAATGCACTGTAAGTCGCTTTGGATAAATGTATCTGCCAAATGTATAAATGTAAACCTCTTCAAAAATAGAAACTACTCAATTTTCATTTTGTGCCAACTGTTTGTCTAAAAAAGGAGGATGCAGGAAAGAAAGGTATAAATTCCAGTCCTACTGTTTGGAGATTACAGAGACACAATGATGTGATTGCATTTCTGTTGCTCTCGTGTTAGTTTGTTGCACACACACTTATACGCTTCTCGTTAATTCCGCCTCATGAAGAGTCAGATGTTGCGAGAAATGCTATAATTGAAAAAAGACAGCAGCAAAAAGGCTTGAAGCCATTAAAAAAAAAAGTTAAAATAACACATAAGTGGGTGTTTATCGAGCTTGAAATGGCAAAAGTTTCTGAGCACTAATAAAACATGTATGTACTATGTGCTTTCTTTACATAAATAAGATTTCTTATTCTGATTAGAAGAACCCTTAAACAATCTCAAATTAACTTCTAGCACAAATCCATTTTTTTTTTTTGATCAATATTGATTACTGCAAGAGACTTCCGGCCTGCAATGCTGCGGCAGAGCAGGGCAAGCTGCTGTTTAACTGGAGGATTGACTCAACCACTCGCTGTGGCTTCCAAGACCATCGCCAATACGGCTCCATCTTTTCTCATCTACTTCTCTCTGAGAGCGACATCCAGCTCGGGGTTTCCGAGATTGATTTGGCCGCTTTAATTATTAACAAAACACACAGAGGTTCTGATTGTTTCCGCTGGAGATCATATCAAAATAAATAGAAAACAAAGAGTGATCTTCTTCTTCACCACCTACATATAAGCCCATAGCCTTGAGGATCAAAAAAAAAAAAAGAAAGAAAAAGAAAAAGAGAAGGAAAAAAGAGAAATTGGAAATAAATAAAATCCCTGATGGATAGTTCTTCAAATGGAAAATCAACATCAAAGTCTTATTTCATCGGAACAGCCTTGTATGCCTGGGCCAAGACGCAAGCTGCACACAGTAGCCCCTCAGGTACGCAGGGTAGTGTCAATGCACAGATAACACCAGCTAATGAGGCCTTCAAAGAGTGCAGGGTCTTCAGAGGTTGACCACCCGAGACCCTCGCTCTCGTACTGTTTCTTGCTGTCTAAGACAGATATTCTCCTTCTTCTGTTCTCTTGCCACTATTTATTTATTTAAAAAGCACTCTGCACCTTGACTAATCTCCTCGCCCTTAATATTTGGCTCTGATTAGCATGAGAACTTCAGCAATAGAGCAGGCCCAACTGTGGACGTTTTTAGTCACGCCAGGCAGGATTATAGCTCATTACATACGGCGGAGCATTCAGACGCTCCATACCGCTGACCACAATACACTTAATAGACAATAATGGCAGCTGGCTGGCAAGCAATTATTCTTTTTGACTCACTTATTAGGTGCAAACAGATCCCATGATGCCACAGATTGTAAACAGCATCTCATTTTCTCAGTTCTACTTGGACACTGGCGCATTATGTCAGAAAAAGAAACAAATAAAGGGCTAGTTGTGACCTTGTTAGACTTGCTAATGAGGACCTCAGTCGGCGTTCTGCCGAGCCTCTTAAAGGGGACATGTCACAGGAAATAAGTTTTCCTTGATTTTACAAAGGAAACATATTGTAGCCTTGAAAACTTAAAGCTTCTGCCTCGGTTCCCATATTTATTGAAACTAAGCTACAAAAAAACGGGTCAGAATAATCTGTTAAGATGCCACAAGCATGAGCTGATTAACATATCACATGATCAGGGCTGTACAGTGTGACATACAGTGCTTAACAAATTTATTAGACCACCACCGAATGTAAGGTTTGTGCCAAAGCTGCTCTAAACTAACAGTATTGGTGATTACCAAAATCATTTTTTTATGTTTCAATCCACACCAGTATGTGTAAGCTCACAGTAGTGTTTCTAATGCTAAAATATAATTATATAATTAATTATAATTATTGGGATTTAATGAATTGAAAGATAGATCCCACAAAAGTTTCATCAAAAGCAAGTCTTTGGCAACAACTAGAAACTATTTGGAAGTCGATAAGAACAGAGACTGTGGAAAAGTGCGTTAAAACAATGCCAGCGAGAATGCAAGCTGTTACCAAGGCCACAGGAGGCCATATAAAATAAAAATACAATATATGTGTATTTTGTTATTATGTGTGAATAAAGACTATTTAGTTGTTTGTTATTTGCCTAATAAAGCAAGGCACACATTTAACAACTAGCTAAAACATTCTAAGATTGTGCTTAACACTGCAATTGTTTCCTTCGACTGAAACAGATTTAAATACTGTGACGAGCAGGGCGGGCGAGAGCCGTGAGGGAACGGCGCGAGGCCGGTGACGCGAGTGTTAATGAGCATCACCTGCGAGGCGTGCCGGCCTTGAGTCTCTCACGGAGGAGCTCCGGAGGCATAAAAGGAGGAGCGACGTCAGTGAAGGACAAGAGAGGACCAGGCCTGGACTTTATTTTATGTTTTATTATGTTTGTGTGGCCGGCAGACGTCCGCGAGGGTCTGCCGGCATTACTTTCGTTTTGTTCTTTGTTTATTTTGAATTAAACTTTTGTTGAACGTTCGCCTGTTCCCGCCTCCTTCTTCCCACGTCTACTAACCGTGTTACAAATACATACACTGAATACGCCGACTGAATGCAACTGGCTCTGACTGGATGCGTTTGAGCACGATCAGTCATAAGTATCAATTTACATTCATAATCGGCCTTGCAACCGTTAAGTGTGTCTGCGGCTTAAATGACAATATAATTTTTAGTTTTAAGCAAGTTTTTGACAGATTCCTAAAACATTTTTAAGTGTTTTCTCTTTATTATGACAGGTGGTCTAATCAATTTGTTAAGCGCTGTATATGTCACACAAGTTAACAAAAAAAAAAAAAAAAATGGTCTGTGCGATGAATACATTTACCACAGTATAGCCCACGATACAATTTTGCAGGCAGAAATGTTATTCTATATAGTGATAAAGGCTATGTCGATTAGCACAGCATTATAAATATACTACTTTTTTCTTATGAAAATGCCTGAGATGTCTAGAAGAACATGGTCACAATCATCTGTTTATTATCTTAATGTTTCATCAGTCAAAACGTCTCTATCTGCATGTTATTTAGCTGCAACGATCTCTGGATGCCTTTGTCCATATAAGGGATTTCCTAGAATGTCATAAGTTTTATGATTTCTATGAGTCTCACTTGTGAACTTTCTGTGCAGGACACCATCTTGCTATGAGTTAGGGTTGCACGGTGTACCGGTACTACGGTAGTATCGCGATACTAAAGCTTCAAAATACTGGCGATGCCATTGTATTTTTTAAACAGTAGTATCGTCAGTACCGTAAGGAATGTTGTATGTGCGGCAGGTACACTTCAATTGAACATGCGTGCCTGCAAAAACATTACAAGAGACTGCCGTTGACTGTCTGCTGTGCCCTGTGTAGTAAATGCTCTCTAGAATTAGCGCCTTATTGTTTCCTGATGCTTCAGTTAATTTTGCAATGAGATAAAGTTGAACTTGCACGTTGTTGTTCGCAGTGCATTTTATCTGGAGGGTCTGAAATTCACTTAATTAACGTCATAAAATCTTTATATAAGAATGAATTCTCACAGTTTTTCCGTTGCTCATTTGACCACTTTTGGAAAAGATTAAATAGTTTGTTTCTAGAAACATCTTTGCGAACACGATTCAGACAAATGCAATTCCATTCATCAATAAACTATAGCGGGTTTGCACTCGGTTCTTATCAATCATATCAATCGTGATTTTATAATTATAAATGTATTATATGTTTTAATATACATACTGCTCTCCAGTCAGGGTTAGATATTTCAAGATAGGCTGGCAAAAATGCTCCTGATAGTTTGTGACACGAGCAAGAGCGCTGTTTTTGTTTCGTTTCTAAATTAATCTGTTTTTGAACAAATTGGGTGAGTCACTGACTCACTAATCCATTCATTAAGACAGTCATTTGCTTCGTTCCTGAATGAATCAGCCGTTTTGAACGAATCGGTTGAATGATTCATTGACTTAATCATTAACACTTGCTGCCACCTACTGACGACTTTAGTCTCCCATCTAAAAGTAGGCCTATTCTATCATTTTTTACCATCTAAAAGTAGGTCTATTCTATCATTTTTTTTCCCGCCAACATTTTTATTTCTATATTCAGATTTTTATATTTGAAAAATTAATATCATAACATTATTTATGCAATTGTAATTGAAGTGTAAATGCATAAATGCTACATCGTAATGTCAGTTCATACAGCTTCTGTGCAGTGCTAAGATTAATTTTGTTTACAATGATTCATTTGATTGGTAATAAAAGCCTGTTATTCATTCTCATTAATGAAGTATTCAGAGAAAAATCTGGTCTGTTTTCATGTATTTATGAAAGTTTGGTTCATTTTGTATACTGCATGGTATCGCGATACTACTTGGTATCGTGATACTTCAGCTGGTATAGTATCGTAAGACATTTTTATGGTATCGTGACAACCCTACTATGAGTATGAATGAAACAGACATTACATTATATGTGTGTACTCACTAAAGCTCACGACACACTATTCTGTTTAAAAAAAGAAAAAAATAATACAATTCAGTTTTTCCTCCTGTGTAGAGAAGCGTACAGGAGTTAGTTTGTTTTTTGTTGTTGTTGTTCCTGTTGTTTTATTACCGCAGTGGGTGCATAAGATCTGCTGAAATTACCGTCACAGATTTTTATCATCATAATTTAATACTCTATAATTAAACCTTAGATCTTTCGAATAATTTATAGTTATAGCCACCTGCATGTTAACAGGTTTTCTGTAAAATACATTATTCTTACTCAAACACACATAAATACAGTATATATATATATATATATATATATATATATATACACACACACACAATATGGCCATGTTACATTTTCTAACTAACCCAGGGAGGACATGCTTATGCAAAGTGTAGTCAAGCATGCAGTGGAATTTATAGACTGAGAAATTAAAGAAAAAGAGAGAGCGAGTGTGAAAGAGAGAGCAAAGACAGTGTGTAACCTCTTGCTTCCATGCTGTGTGCACATACTTAGAACTGTCACACACTGTTTGGATAGGTTTGTATGGTCACACTTTGCTATGCTAATTTGACACAGATGGAAGTGTTTGTGTGAACTGGTTTCTGACGGCATTACATGTAGATGAAATAGACAGAAATGCAAACAGCATGCTTAAGCCAATGGGAGCGAACGTATAGACAGCTGTGCTGAATTCAGAATGGAAGCAAATTCTCCCATGACTTTCTTTAAGCATCCTGCTGAGACAATGAGGTTCAATAAGATGGCAATTGGTGTCAGATCCATTACAACATGATGTATCTGTATCTAAAATTCATAAATGAGCCCGTCTTTCATCTGCCTCTGTTCTTTATGAGCATTTAAATAAATGTAATGAAGCTACTAACTACAACACAGCTGTTTTCAAAATAGTGTCAATTTTCCACCAAGTCATTTTTTTCCCCAACAAGTAGCAGTGAAAACATGAGAAAACACTAGATTGGTGTTTATTTTTGTCCCAAAGTATTGTACATTCAGTCTTAGTGGGTGTTCACACAGGAAGCACTCAAAAACAGTTTGACAAAATGCAATGGAATGGAATAGGATGTATGATTCATGAGACATTTATTTATTTATTTAAATCTTGTTCCAGCATACTAAAAACATGACACTCACAATGTGATGCTGAAAATCAGCAGGATGTGATGCAATTGCCAAATATATCTGTCTGGCATGTGTGCATAGCCTATCATTCAAACATTTGAAAGAAGTCCCTTATGCTCAGTTATTTGATAAAAAATGCAGTAAAACCAGTAATAATGTGAAATGTTATTATTACAATTTAAAACAAATCTTTTCAATGTTCAAACATTTTAAAATGTAATTCATTCCTGTTGTGGCAAAGCTGAATTTTCTTCAGTGTCAAATCCTTCAGAAATCATTCTTATATGCTGATTTGGTGCTCAAGGTACATTTCTTATTATTATCAAAGTTGGAAACAGTTGTGCTGCTTAATATTTTTGTGGAAACCATGATACATTTTTTTTTTTTTTTAGGATTCTTGATGAAGAGAAATTTCAAAAGAACATTTTGTAACTTGTTATCAGTTCTGTCCTTGATGAATAGGAGTATTAACTTTTTTATAAAAAAAAAAAAAAAAAAAAAAGTACTGATCCCATTCTTTTGAATGGTAGTCTACACGATATACATAAAATCACAACACAAGTACACATTCAAACTAATTTTTTGTACAATTTCTCTCTCTCAGGATCAATTCATTTTTGCAAATCAGTTAATTAGGACCAGGGGCGCCGTTGGCACGGGGGACAGGGGGGTCAGGACCCCTGCAGTTTTGAAAAGATAGAAGTCGACCCCCGCACTTTTGATAAGGGCTGCTTCAATTAGTCATATATCATCTTTTAGCTTAGGATATTTTCTTTCAGTGAGCTTCCGTTCGTAAATAATCAGCTGTTTTGTCGTGGATGTGAACAGGAAATGCGCTCTCGAACGGAGAAACACACGATCTCCAAACCATCGATCAAAGCGTGCTAACGTTTTAGGACAGGTTGTTGGTATATAAATCATGCCCGAACGTTAGCGTTTGTCAATCGAGCCAAACCGTCCATTCAGAAACCGAGAAATTTGACACTTTAAGGTAAGGAGGCTGATCTCTCAGGTTGACGCGCGAGCTGGCTTGACTGAAGTTTTCGTGAGGATTTATAGTTTATGGACTGTTTTGATTTCGGTAATTACATCTTGAAAGGCAAAAGCATTGATGGCATCTATAAAAGAGATATCTGAAATAGAAACGAAAGTGATATTGCCTCATTCAGTGGAGGACGCACGAGAGGAGATCTGTGCGTTTAATTGGTATGTGTATACTGTAATACTTAATTTACAATGCTTATCATTGGCGTGCACTTTGATCGTGAAAGTGAAAGTGCCTTTTGCTGTCGCATCGCGGTGCTCTCGTGTTCCCTATGTGAACGTGAGCTCCAGCCCATTACAATTTAGAGCTGTTAAGTTCGTTTCAATGAAACCATTCAAAAATACGATTCAAGTCATGAGTCATTACTCAACAGTATGTGCAAAATGTCCCTGTGCTACACATTATATGTTCTTTAATGTAGCAAAATAACATTTTAGATAAATAATACTGGTTATTATTAATTAATTACATTAACATAATTTAGATACTCTTTTTGAGAGTGATTTACAAGTCAGTTCTGCTATGATCAACAGATAGCAAGCATGCATTTATAGAATTTTATATAAATTGAGTAAACTGTAAGTGTTTGTTGGTTTATCAGCCGTATGTGCTAGGAATGTGCCGGGTAGAAAACCCAAAGAGTGCGACCTCAAACATGACTTATGTAAAACATGTAAGTAGTAACCTAATGTGTAGCAACTTCACATGGCCACTCGTTCTATTGTTAACTTTAAACTCGATAAATATGCAATAATAATAGGTGCATATCCAAGTGTTCGTGGGGAAAACAAGCTAAATTAAGCTAAATTAGTACCTCGCTTACTGCACGACATGGAACTTAACTTCCACACCCACTATGGCATCAGAGCGCACCTTCTCAATGCGCCCGATCCCCAACAACGTGAACAAACTAATGGAATCTGATGAACTCCTCTGACTAATCAACTATAATGCTTAAATGAACGAATAACAGTGGACTAGGAAAATCTTTAGGTCAGGGGCAGCCCTACAAATCATAATTTATTATATAATCAAACAAGATAATGCTTACTTGTATATGAAAAGTAGCTATATTGAAGCTAGTTGAGATGTTGTGTAAGTAACTACTTTGTTGAAAGAGTAGCTTAAACCCCCATCCCAATATAGAAAACATTCATTAGAGAACAGCAAGAAGACCGACAGAAACTAAGATTTGAATTGTAAAAGAAGGTGTTTTAAGGATGGAAGTCCATTAGGGGGCTTTCAGCACTGATGCTATCCTGTTGTAGAATATATATAACCTTCGTAGACTAATTGCTAGGTTGGCTCAGTGGGTAGATCATAGCCTACAGCATTCCTGGAACTTTGCTGCTGGGGTCCAGTCCCTTCAATATGAAAGAAAAAAAACCTCTGTTGTCAGCGCTACCCTGCATATCTGCCTCCAAGCCAATTAGTCCAGTCTGTAACTTCCAGATTTCATCCCTGCGGACACATTTTAGAGAGGGGTGATCACGCTGTCCCTGCAAAAATGAACATGTCAGAGAACAGAAGCTCTACCTGCATTTCTTGATGACAGGCAAGGTTGATTTCTTGACAGGAGGTTTCTTTTACAGTAAACCATGAGAAGCTCATAGGAGATTATAATTCTAAACAACATCTCTGTGGCAGGAAGAAGATTGGTTCCAAAACCAACTGAGTTGCCAACCTAAGTTACTTTTTAGGAATTCATTCCCAACACAAAGGCTGTTCCTAACAGTAGGCAGCATTTTGGAAAAAGTCAGGTGACATCACATGCGTTCTCTCCAGATGAGCCAATCCCAGAATGCACTGCAACATGCTATGCAGATGAAATTTTTCCACATTTCATCAGATTTCATCAAGGAACATATATATATATATATATATATATATATATATATATATATATATATATATATATATATAGTTTAAAGCTTCTGTAATATTTCTCACAGCTGTTTACTTTGAGGCCACCACACAGCTTATGATGATATTAGTAAAGATGCTTTTACATGAGACAAGCGATTAAACACTCCAGATTTATAACACAGAGACAGACATGCAAGAGGTTTAAAGTAGCACAGTATGTTTTTCATAGATCCATCTCATCTTAAGGCCCTCTTAGTATAATGAAAGGGTCAGGACCTCTAATCCACAATATCTAATTCTCCACAAAACAATCAGATTTAAAACAATATCATATGTCTCTGTGTGTGTGTGTGTGTGCATGTGTGCGTGTGCGTTTTTGTGACATATCAGGACACAAATGTGTATAATGACATGGGTATGACATAGGTATTACAAAAAGAGGTGATTTTATGAGGACATAACCCCATGTCCCCACTTTTCAAAAGGCTTATAAATCATACAGAATGAGTTTTTGTGAAAAAGTAAAAGTGTGCACAGTTTCCTGTGATGGTTAGGTTTAGGGGTAGGGGTAGTGTAGGGGGATAGTAAATACAGTTTGTACAGTATAAAAATCATTACGCCTATGGAATGTCCCCACAATTCACAAAAACGAACATGTGTGTGTAAGAGAACTTCGCAAATAAATGTCCAGGTCACAACATCAAAACCACAAAAACAAGTATTATAATAATAATAATAATAATAATAATAATTCAAGCTTTTTTGTACTGACATTATTTTCATAAAGTATACTTTCCTCTCAAATTCCCAGTAACAATGAAAATTTGAGTTTGTTTGCAAATACCATTATTTATTTTTTTTAGACTGTATGACCAATAATACCATGACAAATAAATACTTCACACATAAAAATATATATTTTTGCATTACTATGAAGAGAATTTGGGAGAATTATTGGTGCTCAAAAATGTTGAAAGATAAACAAACAAATAGATCCTAAAAACAAGTGCCCTTTGGTTCTTTGGTTCGCTTTCTGTGGTGGGGTGAAAGAAACAGACTTGCCCTTAAGTTGGCAGGGGTTCTGACGATAGCAGAAAATATATTGAACAGATCCTCTTTCATTCTTTACTACATGCAGGAGAACAATAGAGTGCCGCCCACCCACAAAGCCTACTTCCCTAAGACAGTTTGATAAAAGTCAATTTGGAAAGCAGTGCCCCAAATCTCAAAAGGCCAAAACTGTGTATGTGTGCAAAGGAAAGACAGAGCAAGAGAGTGAAAATGGGGCATTCTGAAGGACTATCTGCCTGAACCACTTCATATATGGGCCATCCTGGCACAAAAGCAGCAGAGGTTAAGGGGTATTGACATACCGGTCTGTATAAAGGCCAAATGTGGATCCTTTACATCTGTGGCCTGTTTTAAGCTCTGTAATCCTCCATCAGAGCCTCAGTGGTGTTCTCTGTATTTAAAATAGTGGCAATATGTCAGAAAACACTGGTGAAAACCACAAAGAGATAAGTCACAGTTAACTCTCTTATTGATAAGAGATCATCAGAATCAACTGGGCGATACGGTGGCCCGTCGAAGAGCAGCACCACAGCCAACCATCTCCGATCGATTGGATTTGTTAAAGCATCAATGCTGACTGTTGCTAGATAGTCATCCGTCATAGGCAGAGATAAGTGCCCTGTATCTGTTTGATTTACTTCTTTTTTTATAATTTTTAACTATAAAGAACTATTTGATTCCAGACACTTCTGAAATTGATCCTTATTACCTTCCGAAGACATGTTATTGGTCTTACAGTGAATGATTCACCAGTACACATTATTCTAAAGAAAAAAAAAAAGTCTTCAAAATCCATATAAGAATCTCATCATGCATTTATTTCTTGTGCTGTGAATTTGGAGTGGCCAATCGAGTTTTTTTTTTTTTTTTTTTTTTCTGGCCAATTGAAAACAAGTGTTTGGGAAAGCTGCATGAAAACTTATTTTTGCAATTCTGTTTGGTGCCAGATGAGGCAGAGAACATCACCTTTAATAAAACACATCAGAATTTATTTTTTTTGCCAGGACGTGTGTTTCAGTGTCTATTGCCTATTTATTAGATTAATAATCAAGCAAGATAACAAATGGCATCTCATTTTTTTTTTAGATATATGGAACTGTGCCATTAGGACAGATGCCGTGCAGACAGCAGAGACCAAAGAGACAGGATTGCCTGAAGTAGAACAAACTTACTTTCCTATGGGACAAGCTAATTATTTAGATAATTACTATCTGAACTCTTCATCTGCATAAAACTGACAGCCAGATACCACAGCTGGTCCATCAGGCCCTAAACAGACACTCATCTAAATCACACATGAATACACACCCCTACTACTCACAAAGGGTTAAACCCTTGATCAACTTTTGTAAATACACTGACAAATTGACTGCCACTAGGTGGCAAACAGTGAAAGTCATATCTAAAATTTCCAGACAGTTCAAATAGGGCTTTACGTTAGAAACATTGTACACAAGTAAGCAAACGCATTGCAAGCACTCAGGTACTTTTCAGAACACAATGATGCATGCCATTGAGCTTGTGTAGTGCGCCAGCCAATGCTAAACGTACTGAACATTTCACCGAAGCAATAGCCTGGCTAAATTTACTTGTAAATGGCAGTGTGAAACTGTAAGTGCTATACATGGTATGACAGCAAAAACTTCAAGAGTGTCAAAGTATCTGTGAGTCTGTCTTTTATTAGCTTCTGTATAGCGCCTGTGGTTTTTCCAACATCCATTCAGGGAGACTCCATACAAAATCCTGCTTGTACAACTAGTTCTACCCATATGCGTCATCTCATCTCTGTAAAAATAGACTTCGGGTGATGTCTAAAAGCGTGACGTGACATCGATTGAAAGACTGAGGTATACAACAAGCGTGAAGAGCTGACAGGTTTGTGTAAATGATGCATTATGACATAATCAAAGACCAGGAAACATGTGACACATGACAACTGAATGTACAAAACAGGAGAAACATCTTCTGCTGGAACAACTGAGCAACTGAGACTGTCACAAACTGTCCTTCATAACCACCAAACTGGGGCAGAAAATGACATTTCCTTTACATGCTCTTATCGACTTGACATTGATTCTTAAAGCATATGGCCCTCTCACAGTCACAGAGATTCTATAATGCAAGTTTTATTATCTGAAAATAAAACAGAACCACAAAAAATAGGTTGTTGTTGGACTGGGGAGGTAAAAGTCAGTGTTTATTTATGCTGCTGAACTATAAGGACTGTGATGAATGAAGTGACTGAGATATTTTGAAGCACTACAAGGGCACCAACACTGGACCCAGCCTTGTGCACTAATGCAGGAGCTCTTATCAGACAAAAGCATTTTAAAGAGTGGCAGCACTGCAATGCTGACTGCTACTTTCAGGGAAATGTTACAAACCATCCATCTTGACCAAATAAAAGAGTGCCCTCACCTGTATACGCCTCTAGGAGTGACCACTTATCTCAAGTCACCAGCTCCGCTCTTAATAATATAGAGGGAGCAAGTTGAAGAGAGAGAGAGAGAGAGAGAGAGAGAGAGAGGGAGGGAGAACACAAGTGAGAAAGTAAGACAGAAACAGAAATGGAACCGTAAGAAAGAGAGGGAGACAATAAGAAAATGGCCTCAAACAAGGTTGGAGGCTGTACAAACTGTTTCTGCAACTTAATAATGACAAAACTTGATTTCAAACAAGACTCCACCACATCACAGAAAGGGTATTAGTTCCAACAAGATGATCTATGACTTAAAACATGCCGCTGAAAGCAATATGAAATGTTATTTATTTATTTATTTATTTATTTATTTTTTGAACGATTACTGTAGTTTTCACCCAAAAATGTAAATTAAATAATTTACTCACCCATATGTCATTATAAACCCATATGACATTCGTTCTCCCATTTTAAAGCCCAGACACACCAAACCGACATCAAGGAACTAGTGGCAACAAAAATCGACTGTGGTGGCACTTCATGTCATCTGCATCTGACCCATATATTAACACTTTAAATACACCACAAAGACTACAGCAACAAATCACTAGCATGTATGTTCTGCATTAGTGTGAGAGGAAACAACTCTCCATTCCAGCAAGTGGCAGTAGTCTGTCTTCTTAAAAAGGGAAACATTGGGGTGAACTATGGATAAGGAGTTGTGGAGCTTCCAGCACTCAATACGAGTCAATGCTGACAGCCCAGCTAATGTAAAGGTAGAGTTCCTCGCCCCAGGAGTATCCCTACTCTTTACTTAAGAAAGGGATCCATTTCCTATCCCATATCTCAGAACAGAAATGGGAGCTCTATACATATGCATAATTCACGAGGTATCTCTTTCCTTACAAAGGTCTTACAGTAAATACACCTTCACTATGAAGAGAGTATTGATCACCTTTCTAAAACGCTTAGACGTAATCTTTCTACAAAGTAAGGCACGAGGAACACATTCACCTTCTAAGAGGCACTTTAGAGAGAAAAACATTTGTAGCAGGGCCATAACAACACAGCTATGGACATTGAAGGGGACATTTGAAGTTTAATCAATGACCAGTTCTTAAAGGTTTACATCTGCTCCCCTCAATCCCTTGATTCGAAAGGAATAAAATGCTGCCTGTAACTTTTAATATTTTTCAGTTTCTCATTACTAAACTGCACAGCAGGATGCTAAGATTCAACATACTGCATATCATCTAATGAGCAAGACTCTCACAGCATTGAGAAAGCTCATTCCTGCTAATCAGCGCCAACCTTAAAGCCCAGTCATCACTCAGTTCGGTCAGCGCGGCAGAGCTAAGCTCATTTCCCTCTCACCGGAATGAATAAATTGGCCCTAGTCTGTCTTCAAACCACCTTGTCCTGACAGAAGGTCAATAAATCAATAATGCGTGCAAATACATGAAAAAGCAATTCAAAGTCGGCATTTTTCCTTCTCAAGTATGTTCCTACAAGCTCAGAAATGTTTCTCTTCCCTGCTGACAGGTCTCCTTAGACATACCCTAGTGCCACTTCATGAATATTCCAGGATATGTCGGATGAAAACAGCAGCTACGGCGGTACAAACCTGGAATGACTTCATAATCAATTCCATGATTCCACTCTGCCCATGGACCTTGAGTACATGCACCTGGAGCTCTTCACAGCAGATACCCAATGACAAGTCTCTGTGGCAGCCACTTATTTAACAGCGACGCAATGAATCTATCTGATCTGTCCATCTCTAGTGAAGATATACATGCCCTAGCCATGTTTTCTGTAATGAGAGGTCAGCTTATTTTCAAAGGCTGTGTAAGGCATTTATTGACACACTCTGAAGTGTGCGCTTGACTTCCTCCTCTCCTTCCACGGTCCTGAGGTGAGAAGACACCAATATAATAGAGCAATATAGAGGGATGAACTCCATTATGAACTCAATTGGTTTTGTTAATTACAGCTCATTTCAATAACTAATATCAGTCGTAATATTGTTCTAAAGGCTCAGGGGAGCAATAACTGACAGTTGGCGAGATACACAACATATTAGCAGAGCTGCAGTTGGAACTGAAGGATCACCTCCGATCAGTAAGACTGGTTGCCTCATGCACTTATCCCCAAACTAATGCATTCTAACGGATTGTGTGTGCAGCATCTTGGGTGTAATTGACCTGAGGTTAATCACAGTGCTGACCTTTGAGAGACGACAGAGGAAGGAACAAGATATACTGCACATTCGCTCTGACCTCCAGACAACAAGCAATATGTTCTCCAAAAACAACCTTTTTCATAATACAGCTCTAATCCCATTAGCAATTCAACAGAATAAGATTCAGGCTGGTTTACAAAGCCATTTATCAAACTGGCTTGTAAAAGACAAAATACATTTGGTGCATGAAGAAAATTAACAAACTGTGTCTCGGTGCATCTGTGCATATAACCAAGAGAACTTCAAGAACAAAAGGGAGGCCACCAGACCCCAATTCTCCAGAGGAAAGAAGATGGAAGTCCTTGAAGCACAATGCTGACCAACTGCAGGTTTTCCTGACTTTCTTTGCCACCTGCTGGACCTGCTTCAGCCTGCTTTAAAAGATCAGCTATTGTTTTACTCCCCAGGGGCAGTAAGAAACTTTAATGACTACGAAGTCGTGACCATTTGGTGGTCCTATCGACAACTGAGCAACTTGCTCTGACCTACTTTGAAACAACTCAAGAGTCCATGCTTTATCCCATTAGGTTCTTCAACATGGACAGGACAGTTCACATCTGGGGTCAAACGGAGCTTTATTTCTTGTCACAACAATCCACCAATCTGGAATCTGACAATAAGACTTGAAAAACAAAAGACTACCTTGAATGGGAGGTAAACTGAACTAGCCTCAATGTAGTAATTGTACACTACAATTAGTCCACCCTCACTTCTCCCATAACAATTTGGTACTGGCCGCTCACCGCACAGAAAAAAAATGCCAACTTCAGCACACCATCCATTCAGTGGAAAGAACCAGAATGTAGTAAGCTCTCTGTCCTTAACTTTTTCAAATTGAGGTCCAGAAAGCAATCAGAAACTGTAGCTAGTGATCCCTAACACTCTAGTCATCACCTGTTTGAAACACTGTGCTCAGAGAATAGATTCAGAACAAAATCATCCAGGCACAAGAACAGCCTCTTCCCTTAAGCAGTGGTTCTCATTATCAGATCCACTCTAATAATAGTCAATACTGCACACTAAACACCAAATCAGAACTGTTAGCATCTAGCATGTTACGTATGCTGCACCACAGAATAATCAGTACACATTTACACACTTGAATGTCTTTGGATGAATGGATACATTGTGATACAGTATATGTGATTGTGTATGTAATACGTTTAATAAATACCATTATTCATAATTATAAACACTTATATCAGTAAGGATAATGATTTATGTTGCCTTAAGTACTCAAATATGTATTTTTTGTACATGTTTTTAATAATGTTTATAAAATAAAATAAAATATTAGTTTAAATATAAATTATTTAATCATTTTTTTTTTTTATCATAAGATCATTAGCTTATGTTTGCTTAAGTAACCTTGAAAGTATAACTTTCAATTGGAGTGTTATTCTTTTTTTTTTCTCTGTATGAGAGAGTATTGAGTGTGATTGGACAATCCTCCCCAAGATGATATGGCAAAGTGTCCATTCACACTCCAATGATGAGGACAGATCCCAATGGAAAACCACTGTAATTGGCTGCACACCAAGCTACTCTTATGCATGGCGACATCTGGAAGCATGCGGGTCATTTCTATCATCTTATCGACTGCCCAGGAGAATATTCCAGCCACAGGCAGAGTGCATCCATATTCCCTGCAGTCCTGTTGGAAGTAGGGAGTACACAGGGAAGATTCAGAGCAAAAACAGGGTGAAATGTTGATCAGGAATGCAGTGCAGCCCATTCAAACTAATGGAGCTGAAGGGGTGTGTGGATGACAATAAAGTGGGCATGTTGAGAGTCTTAAGGTCCCTATAGTTGAAACGAGGAGGGAATGTTCTAGCCTTGTCTTGCAGTAATGTTTTTCCTCTGAGCTTCCTCCATTTCCTTCTCCACTGCAAATATTCTACCTCTCTATTCACCACCCTCTTATTTTCTGTCGGTCTAAGTCGCACCCTCATAGACCTTGTGGAATCTGGTGAACTCATTCAAGCACCTACAAATGCACACGCATTGGAGCACAGCTAAAATGTCTTTAGCACTCAGTAGAATGAAAAGGAAGGTGTTGTGGGTGATTTATGCGTTTGATTTATCTCACTATATCTGAGCACACACTTTTCAGATGAGAGTATTAAATTCACCAGGATAAAGGTTAACAGTCTGCGAGGAGCGGACGCACACAATCTGAATGTCCCCAAAGTCAGGAAAGAGTGCACAGGGAGCAACCCTTTTGACCATGACCAAACTGCAAATAATTAGCATTTCCATTTCCGGATAAAAATAAACTTTTCAAAACAGAACATGTTGCTCTGATAAACACTTGCAAATGACAAGCATCGACTGACGTAACCGGTCAAGAGCATTGCCTCCGATTAGCAGTTTTAGAGCATTATATGCTTTTCTGAAAAGCCACTACAGACATTTAGGACCTTCAAGCTTGTATATGCCATTTCTTTCCACACAAATAACAGCTCTAAAAAAAGGAAAACCAAAAAACAAGCATAATTAGGTCCAGTGGCAAGAAAAGCTTCATGTAAACTGTCCTGATCCCCAGAAGACAAAAATCCCTGCACATACTCAGGTAATGAGAGCAATGGGAGAGAGTTATGTGTGTTTATGTAAAATTAGCTCAGTTATAATGATGCAGCAGTGAAGAGACCATTGTTAGAGAGGTCACTAAAGAAACCAATAAGCAGACATATAAACAAGCGGGTGAAAGGTGTATTTGTCTAATGGTGCTTCAGCAGCAGACATCTTAACAATCTGAACAAGGGTTACTCACTAGAGGAGTGCAGGGTGTCCAGTACTCTGGGTTCAGCTCGGCTCGAGAGCGAAGGTCCAGATAGTCGGGGTTCAGTTCGGTGCGGGCGCGGGTAAGTGTTCCCTTAAAAGCCAAAAAAAGGGGGGGTTACAAGTCCAACCAGGAAACTAGTAAATAACAGTCTTAAAGATGGAAAATGAGTGATGATATGGCTAGAGTGATACTTGAGTTGAGAGTAATGGGAACCAGAGAAAGGAGAGGACATGGACCTCTCACAGAAGAACGAACGTGAGAATTGCTGTCTTCACACCATGTTGTAATTACTGTAATTTCAAGATGACAACATGTGGCATTATACCCGGAGCTGTTCATGTCCTCAAACTCATAATTATGCATTCCTATGGAAACACTGTCAACGTCTAAATGAATCTGCAGCAGTCCGGTGGTACAGCGCTCACATGGTACAAAAATTCCCAGTCCCAAGTTGTAATTACTAAACACAGACAGACATGATCAGTAAATCGGTACTGGTTATCTGTAAGGATATTGGATATTTAATTGTACATGTTAATTTCTCCTATTTTGACATTTACTAACACTGTTAAGTGTAATATTTAGCAAATATCCAAATGAATATCCACTTTGCATACTGTACATCACAATGTTTGATTATGTGATAAAATGATTTTTCACAGCATTTAATTTATCAGCTATTTATAGGATATCAGCCAATAAATCAATCATACTAAAAATGTTTATTGCCACAGTGTTAATATTGATACTCAGTAAGGTGGCCCATGATGGAAAATCCAGTTAATGCTGGAAATGTGTTTTTTTTTTTTTTTTTTTTTTGTACTATAGCTGGTCTAAGACCAGCTATCATATTCCAAAACACAACGACTAGACTTTCCAGTCTTGTCTTTCAATTAAAGGAACCAACTACCTTTTTTTATAGAGACACGGCCTGCTTTTTCCTCTAGAAAGCACATGACGCTGACTGTTTCAAAACAGCAGATGATCCCTGCAATTCGTCCAATGTCAATTTTCTGTTTCAACAGGTATTACAAAAGCTGTGCTTGCTTTAAAGGTCTTTAAAGTAACTCAACAAGACACTTCCATTAATGATCAAAACCAGGTGAATGAATGGTATTCTATCCCTTTTCATGAAATCAACACAAATCCATAGTTTCTGAGAATTTTGGACCATCGGCAGCATCCTTAATATTTTACACACGTGCGTAAAATTAGGGGGCTCTCAATTTCCAAACACTCGGTCAACTCAAAAGGTGCCAAATTACACAGTGCTTTTAGGCTGAGGCGGAACTGAAGATGTTTTCTTCTTCACGCTTTGTGTCCAAAATGATACAGACTGATTATATCTCCTTTGAAAATGAAATTGCCTTTATAAGCATACAGCATTTGTGTTTGACAAACCTCTGCCGTGAATCTCAGCGAAATATCCTGCTTTCAAATCAGCCTGGCCTTTGTTAGGTAATCTGCTTCTCTCACGCGCACACGCTCTGTCTCTTCTCTTCTGTTTTTTTTTTACATGCAATAGACGCGAGAGACGCATTTGAAACAAACACATACGAGTGGTGACATTTCAAATGATATTAGAGTGATACTCAAGCAGGGAAAGCAATCAAAAAGGCTTTGGCAGAGGCAAGGCAGCATCATTGAAATTCACAAACAAAGTCAGAGAAGCTAAAACATTGCTTATTGTACAGTGATGAATTAAAACATAAATGCTGACCTGAAAGAAAAAAGAAACAAAATAAAGGCTTTCATATATTTACTTACATGATGAACAAGACAAGATGGAAAATTACAAAACATATGCTAAGAGTTACATGAGTTTCAAGGTCAAGCAAAAAGCCTGAAATAGTTCACTCGTTCTCAGATGCCCTTTAGAGAACCTATGAATACTAAGGAAATGGTTTATTTGCTTTGGAAAGAGCAGTTCTTCATCTCACTCCATCCCTTAGTGTAGAACCTAACAAAATCCAGTAAATTGTGGCGATGCAAACAGTGTATGATGTATACCGTAATTATCTGTTGATTTACAAAATGGCCGCTCAGTAATGAGGCAGGGCCGATGAGAGGCCCGGGCATACATCACTGTCTCTAACCCCAGAAAGCCTTAGAGAGCGCACCCTCGCCCTCTGACACGCATTATTTATCTCTTCTCCATCTCTGCACGCTTCGCATCATGAAATCTGAGGTAGGGCTGGGCGATTTTTCCGACTAATTTGAATTTAATGATTTGCCTCAATTTTATGATTTTTTAAATCGAGAAATCGCGATTTTGAATAAAATGTTAGCAAACGTTACAATTAGACAGCAATAAAAATATTAGGAGAAGAAAATGATCCGACCTCATGATGGCGATGGTGCCAGCGCGTCAGATTAACCACTCTCATGTGACGTTCTAAGAGCGTTGAACACATCACTATTCTTAAGTGGCTGTTCATTCAGAAATGCTTTATTGCGTTATAAAAATGAGACACGGGCAGTAAAATGAGAAAAAAAGGCAAAGATATCAAACGTGAGTTGAGCTTTTTTTTTTCTTCTTTTTTTTTTTACTTGACCGCCGTGTTTTTAGAATGCCGTTTCATGGGTGAGATGCTGCAAAAGACACGAGACAGAAGTGCAACATGTCCGCCAAACATAAAAACAATTGGACAAATAGTGCAATGGAATGCAAAAACCTGTAAACCTGTTTGATATGTCATGATTGCATGATGGTGACAGTTTTCTGTTTTTACAAAGCATTTGCTGTTAATAATAGCCTATTACTGGTGTTATTTATTGCTATTACTTTTTGGCTAAGAAATATTTAGCATTTTCTTATTTTATATTATTTCTGAGTATATAGGATGTGTTTAAGATAAGTTTATACAACATTTGCCTTTAAATTGTTTTACATTTACACCATGTTGATCACTTAATGTGTGGTGCACTTGGAATGTAACTTTTTTTTAACCTGATTGTTAATAAAGAGAATGTTGACTTGTTAAACAGTAAAAAAAAAAAAAAAAAAAAAAGAAAGAAAAAAAGAAATCGTGAATTGATCAATCGTTCTGAAAATATCGAGATTTTAGTTTTTTTGCCATATCACCCAGCCCTAATCTGAAGTTACGTTTGCAGTGCCAAGGCATCAAAAAAGTGTTTTCTTAAACACTATCCCTGATTTCAAAGACAAGACTTAAACCCAATCCCAGACAAAAATGCATGTTTGAGCTGTTTTAACTACAAGCAACTTGCACTAACGTATCTTAAAATATGTCGGTGCCATTTTTTGTCTCAAGATGCGCACCAGTAATGTTTTTTCTAAGGCGCAAGATTCTTAAATGTCCTATTTGAACTAAGGCCTTATCCTGGCATAATCTAATCCCTGTCTGTGAAACCAGACTTATGTCTATTTATTTATTTGTCTAGAACTTGGTGCCGCCCACGTTCGGTGTTTTAATTAATGTCATGTTGACGACACACTTTGGCAGTTGGGAAAGTTGCCTTAATGCCAGTGTGATTCTCTACTCTATACCCATTAGAGAACGAGCAGGAAGAAAAGCGCAAAGAAAGAGACAAGAAAGCCCATTATAGAGCACTAGCTTATGGTTTCTACTCTTTAATTGTATTATTAATTTATATTTTTACAGTAATCTAACTTTGGCACTTGCAGAGTGTGTTTGGTGTGTGTAGTCTTGAGAACAAGCCTTTTCTCGCAGCTTTTCTCGCAGCAAGATGTGTGATCAAAGCCAGAAGGAAGCCTGCTTCAGCTCTGTAAAAGTACAAGCTGTCTGTCATCCGTCCTTCATTCCCTCAAACAAAGCATGTTCTGCTGAACTGAACATATTCTAAGCTTTAAGAAAGTAGAAAAATAGCCTCTGTACTTCCTGTTTAGTGCAACAAATTTGCAACAAATCACAAAAATGTACTCTGTAAATGTACAAAGGTACACTCAAGGTTTCTGCTAGACACAGTCTTGGTTTGGTTTCAATAGTCATCATGTGCCACAGGTTTGGGTCATGCATTGTCACGTTCAGTAACATCAGGCAAAATTCAGAATTTAATAATTGGCCCTTTTATCTCATAAGTGTGACTTTAAAGCTGAAATTTTAATTGAAACGACAGGAAGAGTATCTATCATACCACAAAATATAAACCTAGCTGTTCCACGCACTTCCCTCCATCACACTTGAGAATCATGATGGCCCCAATAGTCATATTATGATTAACAGCGTGATGCATATGAGAGCTGAATGCACTTTTTTACATGACTCTGTACTGTCATTCAACCTAATGACTGCCATATCCCACCCACCAAGATTTATTAAAGCAATACAGCCCATATTCAAATGACGGCAGCACGGCTAAGACACGCTGACATTATAATTTGCCATATATCACACAAGTGCATGAATATCATTACCAATTTATGAATGTGATTAAGGGGGGAATATTACTCTAGATTAAGTAGCCTGGCACACTTGAGGGTAAATAAGTGTGTGCGCTTGATAGACAGGTGATGCTGACGGCATTTTTCCATTTACTCTGTATAGATTATCTATCATCATTTATTTAGAGAGCTTTTACACAGAGGGCCATGTTTACAGGAAGGAGGTCAAACACTCATACATATGTACACACAAACATTAAAATGCTTCATAAAGACACCACGACCAGAGAGATGATATTTCATAAATCAAGGGCTTTTAAGAATATAATGTGCCTGAAGGGATGCTAAGGGACTGTACGACAGCTCTCTGTCAATCACATGAGCTTTGGTTCAAACAATAACACCCACAGCACATCTATTGATCTGATGATGTGTCTCCCTTCAGGGGACTGTCAATTTCACACAAAATAAATCACATCTACACTAATTATGGACCCTTTTCTTTTTCGGGGTTCTCAGAAGGCAGTCATCATAGTTGGGTAAACTTCTATAGTGGTGGATGGAAAATACAATAAATATACTTTCTGAATTCTCATGTGCTCCAATACATCTATGTGTAAGACTGGGCAAGGTTTAGCCTTCCCCTAGCCAAGGGGGCTTAAGGCAAAAATGTAAAAAAAAAAAAAAAAATGCTTCTGCACAATTAAACTAAGGGCCAGATATACTAACAGCTTGCGGCAGCACAAACCCTCTTTTGGCATTAAAAACTACTGTCAGGATTTACTAAAGACACACAGTGAAAAATTTGCACTGAAAAGGCGTGACCTAAGTACATATGCATTTGTAGGAGTTTCCCTTTCCGATGCAAAATTTATGGGAGGAGTGTATTTAAATGAATCACACAAAATGATTTACTCAGCTTTGCGCTCATCAAATTACTTGCGTCATTATTTACCACCCAAAAAAGCATGTTTTCAACCAGACGCTAATTTACACTGCTCTTGGTAGATTATGGAAATAATCCGGCTGCGTCTGTGTTCTTTAATTTTGTGCATCATCAGTAGATCACGTGCAGAACTTCCCACTCTCATATGCGTTTTTTTTGGGATTGCGCTAATTTGCCCTGTTTAGTAAATCTGGCCCTAAATCTATGATGACCGTCGCCAATAAAGTGAAAATGAAATGAAAAGTGTTGATTGTGGCATTAAATTTAGATTTTCTCATGTTGCATCATATTTCTTTTTACATTTTTACAGCATTGTTGCATTATAACCAATCACACACAGTTCTGTTGAGCTTAAGATTGCAATGGCCAATCAGAGGCATTCAGATTAGTCATCACTGTAACGCCGGTGGTTGGTTCAGTGCTCTTTGACTGAATTCTGCACGATTCCTCATCATAAACAACAAAGTGCAGATGTATGTATGATGTAAGTAAGAGATTAATTTCACAGTGCACAGTTTCACAGTAAATGTTCTTTGCTCCCATTTTGTATGTAATTTGTTTGCTGTGTGAATAACCAAGGAAATTAAAGCATTATAATTAGTAACTTATGTTTTATTAAATTGTGAACATGTTAAATACAAATTCAGTCGTATTAAATTATTTTATGACATGACACCCATATCTGGTACCTGCCTAAAAGAATGGTTTATGATGTGCATAGTAAATAGTACATACTAAAAATTAGGCTATAGCCATACCCTCCTTACCCTCCACATATGCTTCAATCTCGCTCTTACATCCATATACGACCCCTGAAGGGTCATAAGGTCACAAGGCAGGGGAAAGCACCCTGGACAGGCTCTCACACACTCACACACTTTTACTCAAAAATCTGGGCAAATTTAACAGAAGAGTTTGGCTTACGTGGCCTGAAGTGTCTATGTTCATATACTTGAATTGATGCTTCAGGCCTTTCGTGTTCAAAGTTACATCAGAGACAACATACATACAGCATGTGTGTTTATAAATCATGCTTCTGTTTAATATTCCTTATTTTTGCTCAGTTTAAAAACTGAGACTTGTAATTTCATTACAAATTTATCCTCTATTTGCCCTTCATTTTTCTTCAAAGCTAAACTTGATTACCAAAAATAATAGCTCATAATGAGAATGTCAAGGGCTGACCGCAGCTTTTTAAGTGAAAGTATCACTTGCCATTTTTTAAAATAAATGCTTCCTTTTATTCTTGCTAATTAGGTTTCTTCCCGCTGCGGTGATGCCTCGTGTTCCTGTGGTCCCTGTGACAACGTGTCACAAGAGTGAGAGTGGTACCAGCACAAAAGGTGTTACGTGGGTGACAGCGACAGTGATTTTAAAGTGCTTCCTCACCACATGTGACCCAGCTGAGATGTGCACCTGTGTGAAGGAGCGCGAGAGCTCCCGACGAGTTCACAACGTCGCATCATCTCAAGGCCTCTTCATTAAAGCATCCAAACCATTCAGCCTAATTAATCTTTTCAGTGCACTTCACTTCTCTCCAGATAAGCCCTTTCTGTTTGTTTCCCCTCATTGATAATCAGGCAAATTTCCAGTTACAGTGGCAACATGCTCCTCTTACCGAACCCCACGGGTCATTTTAGTGAAACTGCAGATGCCTGCAGAAAAAAACAAGAGATAACTAAACACATTTTATTAAGGTTGAAGCTGAGGGCAAAGAGCTCCAGGAGGATACAACATAAATAAATACACATCGTCGTCCTCCACACCGACTATTTACCAACCGCATTACCTTCAGCGAAATCTCATCATCGCCGGGAGCTGTGAAGCGTCACGGGGGGCCGTTTGATAATTACTAAATGGATCCTTCACAGCCGACTCCAGCCACGGAGTACGGAGCACGCGTTACGGGTCTGATAAATGTCCGCAGGTCTTCTTCTGTTACAGCTGCATTAATAGTTAACAGCTCAGTAAAAATCAATCAGTGCATTATCTGGCCTGCCTCCTGAGATCGTCCCAGTATGTTTAATATATTTGCCACCATCTTTAATATATCGCATTCATAATCGGCTCCTTTCCTTATAGTCTCCTCACTATGGTTGAGTTACTGGTGCACCAGCGCTGCAAATGAGCTCGTAAAAGAGGAGAGGGAGCAATAGAGAACATCTTCCCCGTCGTCCTTTATTTATCTCTCTCCTTCAGCCTTTCTAATACAGATCTGCACTGTTGTTGGCAACATACACACTACTGCTAGATACAGAAGTCACTCCTCTTCTGAGCTCTTAACGTCATTCTATACACATACAATTTGGGGTTACACTTTATTTTAAGGTGTCCTTGTTACAGTGTAATTTACACATTTAAGTACTGAGCAATAATAATTAATACGTGTCCTTACAATAGGGTTAGGGTTAGGATTAGGGTTTGATTTACAGTAACTACATGTAACGTGTAACAAGAACACTTTAAAATAAAGTTACTGGTTATTTACCAGCATGACAACCATGTTTTACAACAAACTTGCTCAAAAATTCAGGTTGTGCCAACCAAATTAACAACCTGCACAACTAGTTGTTAAAGTAGTGACTCTCTTTTGGATACTGAGATTAAATATCCACTAGAGTTCTCTATTGAAGTTTTAAAGCTTTTTATATGTTTCCATAGTCCATAAATTGAGCTTTCAGAACCATCACATCCGTAACAGAGAGATGTCACATTTGTAACATTTTTTTTTTTTTCTCCGAAATGCGAAAAAGAAAATTGAAATATGTTCTGTGAAGAGCTAACCCTTCTCCATTCGGCAGATATTGTCATTTTTGTGCATTGTAATTCACAGAAAGTCTACAAAATACTGCTGCCTCCCAACATATTTTGTTGCCTCTTTTTTTTTTGGACTATATTTTCACAGGGTTAGAAAAATATAAAGAGAAGGTTCAGTATTTTGGTAATGAATACATTCTATGAGAATTTATTTTTTTAGTTTTGACTGCAAATGTCATGTCCGTAATGCTGGAATTGTTCTAATGTGTAAAAAATATCATACAGATTGTACTTTTAAGTGGCGAATGAATGAACAATATTATAAAAATAACAGAATTATTTGGTGGAGGCTTTGCTTTGTCTTACTCCTGTAACACTAGCTATAGGCTACTGTATATAAATAAATTAGTGAGTGATTTTGGATAAAAAGCATAACATGTCTGAACAGGTTATGTCTGTGGCAAAGACAAAATGCAATATAATTTTATGTTAGACTTACATAAGTCACATTTTCATCTGTGTCCTTGCAAAAAAACTTTTATAGGCTATTTAATGTCAAAGAAATGTGTTAAATTCACAGTGAGTAATTCCACAATGTGGGAATTAAGGTTGCTAAAATGGGACGGGATATTTGCACTTATAAGTTCACTAAAAAAGTTATTGTAACACTGTTTTATTTTCTTAGTAGTGTTCACCAGACTAAAATTTAAATAATCCTATGAATTTAACACTCTGAGGTCTAAAAACGCGCCGGCGCGTTTTGCAGGTTTTTTTTCACATTGCAGCAAAACAGACTTAAAATACTCTGTCATTTTTTGTCATAGAGACATAAGTAATACATCAATTGAAACTATAGAATATCTCCTTTTATTTGTATACACTTAGAGTAAAAACAAAATGTTGTGCTTTTTGTAAAATAAAGAAAACTAACATGATGCGTGATCTCTCATCTCCCTCTGAACGAAGTCCAATCTGATAGTTCTCAGAAAATGAAGTGTAACTTAGTGAATACTAATCACAAAAAATTCATACTTATGTCTAACAAAACGTTGAAATGTCAGGTTTTAAATCGTGCAAGTCAAATCGAAAACAAACATTCTGTGTTTATGTAATCTGTATGAAAAGAGAGCCATGTCAGAAGTCCGTGATTCAGCTCATTACCCACTAATGCGGCCACGCCCACGGAGCCAGCGCTATTCACAGGCAAATTCAGAGACAACACATGCATTCATCATCTCAATCGTGTATTTATTGCCTTGAAAATTGTTTATCTGGATGAAAAAGCCATGGTTAGCGATCTCTGGAAGACATTCAGTAAATTCCTGTTTGTTTTCTTCTATTGATAAGTTTTAAGTGAGTTTTTGTTTCTTTAGCGCCCTCCGGCTGTAGTATGAATTGGTAAACACCATTCATGGAATATCGTCTTCTTCTTAGGTGAATTTGTGGACTAAAATGCACAGAGCGCCCTCCGGCTGCAGTATGAATTGCAAACACCAGCGCTCATAGAGATAACAATGAATATTAAATAAAAAATAACTCCTCTGTATAGAAAATTGACATAAACATATGAGAATCCTATATTTCTCCAAATGTGCATGCTTTTAAACTAAAAGCCTATATTCAGACTCTTTGCATCACAGAAATACATTATATTTTAAAGTATAATATAAAACCATTATTTTATATTGTAATAAAATTTTTCTGTATGTTTCATATACCATGATGAGCTTGAGACATCACAGAAGTTTTTTTTCACAGCCTACCTGACTGAAATGCCTCATTAATATGCAAGTCTTTTCAGGTCATTACTATTCAATTCTTTTGTCTTCACAGGTGAGAATGAGCCATTATTCATGGAGATTCACGCCTCCTCGCATACCGTGTTTCTTGGCAAAAAGTGTCTTACAAAAACTAAATCAGTATATTGTTATAAATGAAAGAGTAGTCAGCATAATTTTTACATAATTTTGAAGCAAAAACTCTAGTCTACAACCTTCAATACCCAAAAGTCTTGTGAACACAGATTTAATATACTTTTATTGGCCTTATATCAGTGACTTAAGTTTTTTGTTTTTTCAGTAACCACGCATAAACGTTATTCCTTCAAAAACACAAACATGTACACACATGTTCCTCACATATTATGGTAGCCTAGTTTGTGCTGAATACAGTGTAATGACACTTGTGTCATTAATATGTTTATGAACAACTGAAAAAAGCACAAATGTCAGGGCATGTCAAAACTTCTCCAGGCCCCAAATCAGCCTCAGACTCCAGAGGGTTAACACAATATACGCGCTACAGTAATGTTCAAACGCCCATGACAAGCATGTAAAAGACATTAATAACTAAATCATTCATATTTTATTTCTATTTAAGCTGTACATAAACAATATACCTCAAATGTGGTTCTCACACGATTATAAGCTCTGTGGCTTGCTGTCAATACGCTCCTGAGAGAGGTTAACACGTCCGTTGCATATTATTGGCTACAGTATACGCTATAACTGAGAATGAAACACGACTGCCCCCTACTGGTAATGTACATCACGTGCCAGAGGACTTCACTACGGCCGCAGGAGGTCGTGGGATCCCTTTTACTGTGATGCACATTCTTAATGGCCACATCTGTACAACGATTTCTGGGGTTCGCCAATTTCTATAGAAGATTCATCAGGAATTTTAGTTCCACTGCTGCCCCACTTACATCCTTGTTAAAGGGCAAACACCACACTCTATGCTGGTCAACTGCATCAATCCAGTCCTTCAACAATCTAAAAGAAAGATTTACTTCTGCACCTATATTGCATCACCAGGACCCTAACCAAACTTTTGTGGTGGAAGTGGATGCCTTGAACTCAGGAATTGGAGCCATTTTATCTCAGCGTCAAGGTACACCTCCCAAACTTTACCCATGTGCATTCTATTCTTGTAAACTCAACCCTGCTGAACAAAATTATGACAGTGGAAACCGAGAACTATTGGCCATGAAGGCAGCATTTGAGGAGTGGCGGCATTGGCTAGAGGGGGCCAAAGATCCATTTCTCGTACTGACCGATCACCGAATTCTGGAATACCTGCGTCCAGCCAAGAGATTAAACCCCAGGCAGGCTAGGTGGGCATTATTTTTTATTCACTTTGATTTCACTATGACTTATCGCCCAGGCACTAAGAACATCAAAGCAGACTCTCTCTCCCATCAAGACACTGCAGACACCCAAAACTCTACCCTAGGACCTATCATTTCCACATCTTTAATCGTAGCCCCAGTACATTGGGACATCATGACGGAAATCACTCATGCTCACAATCAAGATCCACCTCCACCCTCCAAATCCTCTCCAAATTTCACTTATGTGCCAGGTAATCTTCGTAACAGAGTCATTCAGTGGGTTCATACCTCCCCATGTTCTGGACACCCTTGGTATCACAGCAACTCTGCAGCTACTAAAGAACAGATTTTGGTGGAACACAGACACCATCGCTTACAGCAAGAACTGTCAAATATGCGCAACAGCTAAATTCCTCTAAACAGCTCCCTGCAGGACTTCTACAACCACTACCCATCCCTCAATGACCCTGGTCACACATTGCCATCGATTTCAGTAATTGATCGTTTTTTTTCCAAAGCCTGCCATCTAATACCACTATCTAAGTTTCCCACAGCCTTTGAGACAGTTTAATACCTGTTCCACTACATACTTCGGTATCATGGTCTATCAGAAGACATTGTCTCCGACCGAGGCCTGCAGTTTACCTCCGGGGTCTGGAAGGTCTTCTTTCACCAGCTCAATGTCAACGTAAGCTTTTCTTCTGGTTACCATCCACAGACTAATGGTCAAACTGAACGGCTTCAATGAAGTGCGAGTATGGTACTAAGCTCACGTCCATCTTCAGCGTGCCATCAACAGATAGAAGGTTCAAGCTGACCGGCATCTGCGTCCTAGCCCCAATTATATTCCAGGGCAGGGGGTGTGGCTGTCTACACGGGACCTTCGCCTCCGTCTGCCGTGCAAGCAGCTCAGTCCCATGTATGTGGGTCCATTCAAAATTTTAAGACCCCCCCTGTATTGTACCATCTCCAACTGCCCTCTAATTATCGTACCTCTCCTACTTTTCCATGTATCCCTGCTGAAACCTGCTGGTGGTCTGCGGGGGAGAAGGAGGAAGGTGGTTTCCAGAGCCCCCCACCCATAATCATGGATGGCGAGGAAACGTTTCAAGTGTGAGTGCTTCTGGATTCCAGACGCCGGGGCCACCAATACCTGGTAAACCGGGAGGGGTATGGTCCGGAGGAGCAGTCCTGGGTCAACGCAGAGGATATCCTTCACTCATCACAGATTTCCATAGGATTCACCCAGAGAAACCTGCCACTCGCCCCGACGGAAGAACCCGGCGTCAAGCACAGCCTCGAGTCAGGAGGCGCTAAATAATATTTCACAATATTACTGTTTTTTACTGTCTTAAACTACAGTGTGTGTGGTTGTAGTGAACAGAACAGAAAAGAGAAGAAAGTGAGGAGAGCATTAGCATTTGACTGAACACTGGCAACAATCAGTCTCTTCAGCAAATTTCATATTTGTGTTTACTGCACTGCTGCTAAGCCCATTTTCACGGTGAGCTCAAAACTACAACTTATCGACGTTCTATTTAAGTTGACAATGGCCGGGGAGAGCCTCTCGCTAAGGAGACAGCAAAAAAACAGCTTGAACGCTGGGGCCACCACTAAAAATATCACCCAATTATCCTCACAGCCCTAATATCATTCAGGAACTAAAGAGGATTGCTTTTCGCCAGGGCCTTTCACTTTGTTCTTGAAGAACAAAAGCCTATCAAACTCACCAACCCCTCAAACAACCATATGTATCCAGTGCACATTCAAAGCCACTGCTCTTTCTCATGCAAAACTCTCCATCCAAGCTGACACAAATATATTACTGAAGACTGTTTGATATGATAATTAATTTGTACCTTATAGAAAACCAAAGTCTGCACTCCAGGGAGGAAAAAAGCAAGATAGCAAAGGGAGAAAAAGCACACATTTCATTACCACTATGAGCTCGTTTACATGAAAAGGAGGAAACGTAACTCTCAGTGGGGGTGACTGAGGTTACAAGAGGCCACACTGGTGACACCAAGATGACCGTGGAACAGAGAATCCATTCTATTATGGCATCTGATGACAGAGAATATTCCAAATCGATCTTATTCTATCGTCCCGCCATCTACTTGCCCCTTCGGCTAGATGACATGTAATACTCGGCTTGAGGAATCCAAGACCTGAGCGCAGAGCAGAGGAACGCTCAATCAATTAAGCAGTCGAGACGGAGGGATACTGGATGGCAAAGAGGTCTGCTGTTGTGCCGCTCATTCACAAGAGACGAAGCCTTTATCGATTTGTACTGCGGGCCTCGTTCTCATCATTAGAGAACATTACTGATCTAAAGAGGACCCCTGACCGCACGATTGGTTAATGACTACTTAAAACACAGTAGATGGGCTCAGGAAAGTGGTGTGATCGTTGAGTGGATTTCACAAAACCTGTGAAGAAGATGGTTTGGGTCATATTTTAACCCAAATCAAAAAGAAAGAAATAAGAAAATATGCACCATTAAGATTTGTTGCATTGCATCTTTTGGATTACATTCTTGCCAGTTAAGTAAAATAATTCTCATTACCATAAAATATATATAACAGACCTCATAGTCAGTGGGAGGATGACCAGAAATGTCTCATAAAAAATGCAGTTATTAAAAAATTATTTATCCTGATTTACTTATATTTTACTTGTAATTTACTTTTTTAATTTTTATAGTAATTGGAATTGTCATTAAGAATAATGAGAACTACAAACAAAGTAAAATGTCCAGACACAGTAATAAGTTTTTTTTTTTTTTTTTTTTTTTTGGAAAGTGCTATAATGACACAATTTACAGTAATGTCACAATGTAGAAAAATTATCAAAATATATGATTCATTTTCTTTAAGCCAAACATAATTTATTATTTTTCTTTTGATTGAGGTTAAATTGACCATGCAATGTTTTCATGAGATTCACCCAATTCCACCATTCAGTCAACCACTACAGTCTGGGGTAATATAAAAAAAGAAATGCATTCTGTTTGCACAAATATAATCTAATCTTTATGTCATGGGCAAAATTACACACCAAACACCAGCATCTACCATATCTAACAGTTTAGGAGTAATATGCTGCATAACTAAACAAATATAACTGGTTATTTCAAGTTATTTGTTGGAGTCTCACACTATATTTGTTCTTTTCGTGAACACAGACTCCACAGAAATGCCACACAATACGATGCTAAATATATAAAATCAATTCCACCTTATATTCCCTTTCTCTCTCCGTCTGTCTGCCTGCCTCTCTCTCTCTCTCTTTCTCTCTCTCTCTTTCATTTTATGAGATGTGAGACGTAGTACACTCTAAACAGCTTGCTTGGAATTATGTGAAGTAGTCTGAGTGAACTGGCTTTGGAAACCCTGCTCTAAAGGATCTGTCACAAAATCTTTGCTTAGTCTTCATCCCTAGAGAGACGTGTGGTTTTCCATTCCTATCACCGCTGCTCTCTGGTTTTAACCACCTGTAGGAACTCCCGTTTTTTTCACTGAAACCTCTGTTCTGAACTGTTGAAAACAAGCGGTCTGTGTGAATGTGGATGTTTATATCGATCTTATATATGTCCTCATTCATATTTCAGTCACTAAACCACGCAAAAGTGTAAAACATTCCTGAAGAAGTCTTTAACAACATCTTGCCCAACAATTAGGCCTGAAATGCTGGAAAGAAGCATGAATTATTGCATTCCAAATGCATAGCCACATGGAGCACTATAGCAGACAATACATTAAACTGTCTTCTTCCAATTAATATTAAGTGACTTACATTTTAGACATGTTAACTGTTTTTGCTCTATTTCGCCAATGAAAGTAGTTCTAAACAAAGCCACAGCAGAGCAGTTGCCATCTCCGAGCAATACACAGTAGTGTTTAGTTACTGAATGATTCAGTGTTTTTAAATGAATTGAGTGAGTTAATGATTCAATGACCCATTCATAAACACATGAATGGGTTTTCGGCTGCGTCCGAAAACTTACAAATGAATTTGTAGGCAGCATTTTCGCATGGAGGTACCTCACGAAATTGATTTCATACCGACTTCTGAGGCAGCATAACGGTTTAATGATCTACAGCAAAATAGAGCGAGCTTTAGTGAAAACTAAGCAAATATTCAATTACTACAACAGTAATTTCTCGCTAGCAATGACATCAGAAGTGTAAAAAATTGGTCAAAAATGTACATTTACAACCACAACTTTCACAAGCCATCTTTATTTTTTGGCTCAACCTTCACAGAATGGAAAGCACAGGATTGTGGGATATCAAAGGCAGTGAAGGGTACATTTATGCTGCCTCCAAAAATGTATCAGATTAAGGTATTTCAGCTAACATTGGATTCAGACATGCCTTGAGGCATTCCTACCAATGCATCCTCCGAAGGCAGCATTTTTAAGCTTTCGAACGCTATATATCTCTAGACAAGTAACTTTTTTTTAACTTTTTTTTTTTTTTTTTTTTTTTTTTTTATAAAGTTGGCCAAACGCATCATCTTCAACTTAAACTCTTCAATCATGACAGAATATCAATTAATGAGTAGAGGAGACCAGAGGCAATTATTTACATTTTCCTCATAAAACTCAAATTACCTGCCATCTTTGCTGTAAGAAACATGTCTACAGAAATATTGCCATTAAACTATACAGCTGTTAGAGTGCCTTGAAATACTCAATATAAACCCACTTCATCTCAAATAGAACACACTTCACATAGTAATGATATCACTGCTTAAATATTTATTGATATTACTGAATAGTAATATTAATTTGCCTTTATATGGTACTAATTTATTTAGCGGCCAGAGAAAAAAAAAAATGGGTTTAAAGCAAAAGTCTAAATGGTACCAATATTTAAATTATTTGAAACGGATAAAATTATTCACTAACATATTTTATGTTAAAATGAACAATGTTCAATGTTCATGTTTCAATGAAATAATATTTATTACATATTTTAAAATTTTATCTTTCAGTCATACAATATTTATGTCACAAGTACTCAATTGCACAATTGCTACCAACCTCACATATTACAGTAAAATCTTATATGGAAGGTACTGTTAGCATATTAATCATTCAAGTTATACTTAATTCAAATTATACAAAATGACAGATACACAGAAAAAAAAATGGATTCGGTGATACGAGCACATAGACAGAACTTTACTGAGCATATGGTGAAAAGTGTTTCAAAGTCATTTTAGCATGTTTGTGATTGAAGACATTTAGCATGTTACAATTGCCCTCCTCGATAATCTAATATTTAGCTTGTTATTTTTGAGTATGATATTGCAAACATGGCATACACAGTGTGAGAAGACCGTGACCCTACATATAAATATTAGAGGCTCTTTCTGTTGTAAAGTGCAAATCGACACGACTAAGAATCTGGTTACCACTCATACTTTCACCCTGATATGAGATCAGTGTCAGGCCAAAAATAGAAAGAGGTTGTAGCTTATTACCTCAGTATAGTGTGATTCACTTTTTAGAGCATGATGACATACTTCACTAGATCACATAAAAGCCTCTGCGACCTACGTGGTAATGTTAGAGAAAAGAAACGCAATGAACTTTTAATAAGGACACCCGTTTGATACAGATATTTCACCATTTCTCTTGCTATCTGAAAGAAAAAAAAACTGTGGATGAGAGATCTGTAAGCAGAAAGGGTCACACTGGGCCCCCATCAAGTCCATTGCTCCGGGGCCTGAATTAAAAAGCTCTTTAAAAGCAAATTCACTCCACAATTACAGCATGTTCTATATTTCCACAAGACTAATGTCATCCGAGCTCTCACTTAAATAAATGAGTTATATAATTAACCATCAAATTAATTAACTTTACAAGTGGCACACTTCAGCAACTCTGGAGGGGAAGAAGATTTGATTTGGTGAAACTGTGTCGAGCGGCTGAGCGTCGTTCCTGTCAGCACTGACACGTGTGGGCTGCATTAACGTCCTGTGGATTTCGCTCATGCCGACACACTCAGCGACGAGGTGATCATTAAACACATGAAGGACAGAGCCGAGAAAGAGAGACAGATATGCTTTGGGGGACAGCTCACTTCTTTCTCGAGTACTTTGATGATTCTTCAGAGAAACGAGCAAGTGAACACTTTGTCATATGCTGCAAAGGTGGCAATTTAAGCAAGTGTCGACGTTCTCCTCCCATCACAGCAGCTGCCTTACCTTTCTGACTCGGACAGGAAGCGGGATGCCTGCTGAACTGGCAATGAATGCGTGACTAGACCCCACCGGCATGTTGCTATTTGGTTGCAGCTTTGGGTTAAACTGAACATTTTTGACAACTGAGAAAAGAGTGTGCTTTTGGAAGTAAACCTTTGTAACTGACATCAAAGTAACTATGTGAAGCTTATAATCAATCTTGGCGCATCAAGATATTTCATACCACATTTGACTTGATTCCAAACTACACTGTTTCTTCCATGTATCCATACCAAATATGACACAAGATTTAAGAGCTACTGTGAAGAGTGATTTTCAATGAAAAACAGCATAGAGGTGAATTCCTGAATTTGTGAGCAATTTCTTTAATACAAAACAAAAAGTTCACTTCACCTTCATGCCACTGTTTTCAGGCAATGACTTGTCCAGTCCCAAAACCACGCCACTGGTTGGACTGATGTTGTCTGACCCAGTCAAGACAAACAAACAAAGTGCAATTTGGTTTTGTGCCACTAATAGCACAGAAATGACAAACTTTGCCTTTATATTTATTACTGTTCCTCACACAAACCAATCAAACAGCATCAGAGCATTTGGAATATAGTGCACAAGTCATAAGGGCTAATTTTAGGTTACACTTTATTTCGATGGTCCACTTTAGACATGCATTCTACATACTATGCAACTATGCATATACTAACTTTGCAACTACATGTCAATTAATTCTCATTAGAGTATTAGTAGACTGTAGTAGACTGTTGGGTTAGCAGACAGTCAACTAATACTAATGAAAGTTAGTTGACATGTGCTTGAAAGTTACTTATAGTTAGAAGAATGTCTAAAGTGGACTATCGAAATAAAGTGTAACCTAATTTTATGATATTTTTAGAGTGCTTCATAAGCAGCTCCAAATCAACAACTTTGATTGTATGGAAAAGAGCATGCTAAACATCTGCTAAACATTTTTGTTTGTGTGTGTGTGTGTGTGTGTGTGTGTGTGAGCTGCATGAAAGTTCTACTGTTAACTAACTAGAACCAGACACTGCACAAGCTAAATAAGGCCCTGTTTACACTAGTGCATTTTCGTTTTAACAGCATTTTAAAATGAAAACGATCCTTGTCCATACTGGTGCTTCCACTGTGTTTTAGTAAAAGATTTCTGTCCACGCTACACAACCAAAAATGCATGTCACATGACCATTCATGCACACTGGTCATGAACGTCGTTACTAACATAGTTCAATGATTTGGTGTTTCCTGAAACCAAACAAACATTCGCAAACTGCAGCGGAAACTTGTGTGGTTGGAATGACAGCTCTCAAGCTGTGGTTGGAATAAGCAAGCTGACATTAAGTACAATGTATATCTTTTATTTCGAATATATACAAATGTCATTTACATATTTTAGTTTAACAAGAGATTTTAAGCACCGTTTTTGAAGAGTGTGCATGTGCATGCGTGCTTTGGTACGCATAGGCGTAATTTGTGGGTGGGACATGTCCCCACCACTTTTTGCCAGAGTCGTTATTGTCCCCACCACTTTTTGAAACATCTTGCGGCACGGATGTATCTAATACAAAAGAAACATCTCTAGTTGATTAGCAATTCATTCGTTTGTGTTAAATAATAAGCGATCTGGCACTGGGATGTGTTGTTTTTGAAATCATGTTGAGTGCTCGTTGCCGCTGTTATCAGTGGCTCAACAGTGTTCTCTTGGTGCTCATGCACACTGCGCAGTCTTCACACGGATGAGCGCTTCAATCTATCGCTTAACGCTGTTGGCCAGAGACTGTTATTTCTGGTGAAATCACAAAACATAATGCACATAAATGTGTCCCTGCTCATAATATACAATCACTGATGAACATCTTTGGTTTTAATGAAAAAAAATAAAGTAAATTACACGAGGGTGGATTAGAACCCAGAACCTCTGGCACGTTGAACAAAAATTCTACCCCTATACCATCAGGACAACCTAATATTAAACGTGGATCCACGTATTTATTGGCTAACGTAAATACTCTTGAGACTACCAATATTTTGTATTATAGATGTAATGATGAAACTATCATAGTACACATGAGGTCTATGTCAATAAATTTTGTGCATTTATACAATTACAATTACCCACCACCCCCCACCCACACCCACACCCACACCCACATTCCTGTCCCACCCACTTTTTAAAAGAAAGTTACGCCACTGCTGGTACATAAGAATGAGATTACGATTGAATCTGGAAATAAAGCAAAATTAGTCCTCAGATGCCATGTCCGTAATGTATAGACAAAATCTAGCATTCATTTGATCTCAAACTTACTATACTACCCGTGTCACATCATTCACCAACGTGGCTGAACGACAGGTTTGCGACATTACGGTTTCGGGAAACAGTCGTGACTAGCTAGTTGATTTGTTCAGCACCCCTGGTCTGTTATTGTTGTGTTCCGATAGTGTAATATGAGCAGCCATGCCTTTGTTTTCAAAAGTCTCAGTTTTGGTCAGTTTACACTGAAAACCCAGAATTTTCAAACTAAAACAGGGTATGCATACAGCCTTTCCAAAAGTCTCCATTTTCGAGGGTAGAAAACTCTAGAGTTGTGTAGATGCCAGGCGTTACCGTAGCAAAACGTGATTTTAATAGTTTTAAAACGAAAACACACTAGTGTAAACAGGGCCTAAGTCTTTATATCATATGTGATGCTACTGTCAGTTATTAACAGTTAAATGTATCCTAAAATGAAGGTTCAGATTGCTGATATGGCTGCCTATCCACCATATTGCCGTTTTGCCCTTGATCAAGTCAAGAACCCCAAGATGCTCCAGGCCTAAATAAAGACTGCTTTAGTGGGTGACGATGCATAACAAATCTCATTGTCCTTTATTTACTCGATATAGCACTTACTTGATAAGCAATTCCTGTCATTTTATCACTGATATTCTTTGTGATCTATGGAGGAATGAAAATAGAAGTGAAGAGTTTTACGTTGAAACCAATTATCTATGATCAAATAAAAACTGTATTTATATGCTTCTGTGAGACACAGCAATACTCTACATCAAATATGCACATCTGAGCGATGTGATTCCTCATTTTTACACAGACGACATTAACGTGATCTTCAGTTTAATGTTCTAAAATAACCTACATTTTTCTCCTCATTAAGAGAGGAAACTAGTGAATAATCCCACCACTATGTATCTTGCACTTGACTGACAGAGGCAAAGATGCAGCTTGGCTAAACTTCATTTGCATTGCAGGTTTGTAAAATGATTTTTGGTGCAAATTTATACTCTCCAAGGAAAACCGAGGATGTTGCAATTATTAAAAGCCCTGTTCCCCAGGAATCTGCATTTAAATCATGACATACCATTTAGCTTGTCATCTTTAGAAAGTGAAAAATACCCATCCTGCCTTCCTAATTGGCCTTTGTGTGAATGTGTTTAATGCTTAAGACTTTGTGACGCAAGTGGTGCCATCAAAAACACACACAGCTTTGAACATTTTCAATATTTTCCTTTTCAGCAATGAAAATAATATTGCTCTCATTTTCATCTCTACTGTGTGCGTTTGTCTCTGTGGATCATAATTGGCTCTAGTCCAGTGCCTTCATTCTCTTTACAGCCTTTGATAGACTGCAGCTATTAATGAATGACTTTTACAGTTATTAACACTTCTGTTTGAGGAGGTCAGTGTGTGAATTTGTTTGTCGACTGAAAAAGAGAGCGAACGAGAGATAAATCTGATATTTAGAGGTCACTTAGGGCAAATTTACTAAACAACGTCACTTCAGTGCAAAAACCTTTCTTATTCACTAATCAACCTCAATACAGTTTAAACAAGCACAAGTATAAATGTGCTGCTAGTTTTTGGGTAACACTTTATTTTAGGGTCTTTTAACTAGTTGCATATTAGCATGTATATTACTAGAATATTGACTGTTTATTAGTACTTATTAAACACATATTAATGCCTTATTTTGCATGACCTTATTGTACATTCTTAATCCTACCCAATACCTAAACTTAACAACTAACTTACGAACTAATAATAAGCAGTAAATTAGGAGTTTATTGAGGGAAAAGTAGTAGTTAATAGTGAATATGTGTTCCCTGTGTGTTACCAGTTTTTGTCGTTAATGACAATAAAAAATGCATAGTACAGTATAGCAGGGTTATTAGAGTTAACTATAACTAAAAACAAACAAATAAAATGTTACTTGAAATATAATTAACTTATATTAATAAACTTCAAATGAAATAAAAAAAAAACTCATTTCATTTCAGCTAGTTGCACATTTCTCATTTTCACTTAGATTAACTTGATGCACTAAACTAACTAAAAATGTAAAATTAAAATGACATAAAATAACACTGCTATAGTATAGTATATGGGTCAATGATGTGACTGGTCTTTTTTTTTTTTTTTTGTCCAAAGGCATTAAGAACAATAAAACAATGATATGACATCCAAAGTATGTAAAGTAGTACAACTAGATCTATTTTATTGAATCCAAAAGGTTTTAATTATATTTTGCTACACATAAAGGTATTTTAAAGTTTATGAAGTATCAAAATGTCATTCGGTGTAACCGTCCAAAGGCCAATACAGTCATTTCAATTGTGATTAAAATATCTTAAAATGTAATAAATGTATATATATTTTTATCCTGGCATGATTTTATAACATCATATATTAACATAGTGCAAAATGGTATTAAAATTATGTGTAGAAGTAACTTTGTTATGAGAAAATGTCTGGAAAAATTTATTTCATTGATGTCAAACCAATATAAAGGGACCATTTTGGATCAAGTCATGCGATCAATATCATGTGACAGGATGTGACATCATTGAGACACCTGCAAAGGATCAAATGGTCATGAAGCAAAGTAACTAAATCTCTTTTAATTATTTGAAAAATTAGGGACATATGCATGTCCCGAAACATCAGGTCATTCGGTACAACCGCTATAAAACATGGAAAATGTTGTAATATTTTAAAAACTGTACTAAATATAACATGTTTAATTGTCCTTTTGTTAGCTAGCTAGATATCAGCCTTTTAGCATTGTTTGAAAATATTGTCATTCGGTATAACCCAAAGTGTCATGCGGTAAAACCGAAATTTTGGTTAAACCGAATGACTTTTTTGGTGACAAATTTTGTCCATCTTGAAAAAAATGACAAAAGATGTGTTAATTGATTATAAAAACCACATAATCTCATTGTTAATACTTAATAAAACTTTAAAATCAATTATATCTCCATTGTTTTTTGACACTTTTAAATGACCGACTGACATGTAAAACAACCGACTATAGCTCACTTTTCTGCATTTTCTGATACAGCGTTCTGTATGTCATGCTGGGCAGATAGTGTGATCAGACTGTGTAAATAATAATGATAATAAAATAAATAAAATAAAAATAATAATTTTGAAAGAATATTAAAACCGGTTATTTCGACTGATAGAGGAAAAACTATTTTTTGGAACAAAACTAACTAAACCTAAACTGAATTAAAAATAAAATATATAAAAAAAATCACAATAAAAAAAAAAAAAAGTTATATTTTCGGCATTTTGAAGCATACCAGATTGCACTACTCTGCCGCATCCTCCACAATCTCCTACTCAGAACAAACCAGGAAGATTGTACCATACAAATTTGCACTAATTAATTTTGGCCATATTTGCATTGTTACCCGATCTGCATAATTCCATCAGTAATTCGAACATTAAAACAACTCAGAAAACATGCGCAAATAAACAACACTATCAGCGGCTGCAATTCATTCTTGTGAGCTCCCCTTAATCTTTAAAATAGCAGTATAAGGTTTCAATTGCTGCAGGCAACTGCTAACAAGTAAACACCTTCCTCTGGTGCCGTGTGTCTCTCTGTCTCTTTCTCTCTCTATTTCCTTTAACACTGTGTGCCATCTATTGCTGTGTCCGCAGCAATAAAGACCAGTAAAGAAGGATGAGGGAAAATATCGAGATAGAAATCAGATGATCCTATTACGTCTAACCCACTACAGATAGTGATGCATACAAGCAACACACCAAGAGGCAAGAGGGCAACCAATAATTCAAAAAGTGACAGCAAATCATAGATATAATTCATCTTTCAGTGGAGAGAGTCCAATTGCATAGAAGGGAGGCTCTGCCTTCTCCCAACTAAAGGTGGACTACAGTCAGGTTTACTAAAATGTTTTCATTACCATTTTATAAGCATAAATTTTACTTGGTAAGTAGCCATGGAATAAGTCATGTCAGGTGGTCATTATAGCAAAATAAACCCTATCAGGAGGATACAAAACACTATCATTTGCAATAATGACCGGCTGACTGCACATTATCCCTCATATACTGGTCGTAAAAACAATTGCCTTCCTCAAAGACAGCACTTCATCCTAGTGTGCATCTGTGCATATCTGTGTTTCTGTGTGTGGTTCTTGGATGAGTGAGTGACAGGTGCTAAATGAGGTGTAAGAGGGATTGTGAATGTGCTGGAATGCCAGGAGACTTTGGAATCATATCTGTCTCTGACACCTGCCAATCTAAAATCATTCCTATATCTCCTCAGAATGCTGTCAGAGTGCTGTTCCTCTCTGTAGGATAAAATGCTTCCAGAGGTTTACAGTATGCTCATTTAAGCTGGAATGATGTCAAACACATTAGCCTGGGGACGACACTGATGCAGCACAAATTAAAATGTGCTAGTACTTTATTCTTCTCCTCTCAACCTACACAGACACACACACGCTCTTAAAAATAATGGTTCTTTGCAGCACCGTAAGTTGAGAAAAGAGCCCTCTTCTTATCAGGAACTCATTTACACTATATACTGTTCTATAAAAAAAGGTCTTGATGTTACATTATATGATCTTCAGATCCGAGTATGTATTGGATATTGGTTTCTAATGAGTTTCGCCACTGAAATGCTCTTCAGACTGCACAATTTAGCAGAAACCTGACATGAATTATAACTTTCTCCCAATATATGTGAATAAAACACTACTTTGGAGAGAATCCATCAATATTTTATTTCTTAAAGTGCACATTTTAGTCAGAAATATCAGATCAAATCTTATGTTTTGATGTGTATTCATGACACAAATCTAGAAACATTACAGCCGGGTGTCTTTCGTCAAGAACAACTTTGGACTTTTGGGGTTTGGGGACTATTTCTGTTAGCTTTTAAATGAATAAATAAATCGTTCATTATGGCCCATCACAATGTGTCTGCTTCAATAGGATCTGTATCAGTAAAGAAAACTATGCAAGCCTTATAGATAAACAAAGACTGTTTTCTGAAGAACTGTGAGGAAAAACAAAGGCTACAATTTGCAACTTAAGCATATATTGCTCATATAAAGGCATGGGAAACTGAAAACCTCACATCAGTGTTCTGAGGAAAAACTACTACGGTTTTGCCAATTATGTGATGTTATGGTATGGAGACAAAATATAGGCTACTACTATATAAAAGTACACTGCCCTCCAAAAGTTTGGAAGCACCCCTGGCAAAGTGTGGTTTTGGACAATATCAGCATAAATCCTTATCATTTTTTGGTGCAAATACATTAAAGTAACTTGACATTATCATTGAAGACCAGCAATAATAATTTTCATTTTGATTACATAATAATGCCAATATATACATGTCAAAATCAGACATGCCCCTTTGCCAGCTGTGATGCCTGGTTACTGAATACTGTGAACCAATTAGAACCCAGTTTAGGTCAGATAGCTGCTAAGTTTTTTCTATGTATAAACTGTTTATGTAATAAAATTTTTCGTAGTTTGTGTTGTCCTTTGTCAGTGCAAAATTATCACAAATTAAAAAAGGATTCATGCCAATATAGTCCAAAACCCCACTTTTCTAGGGCGTTTCCAAACTTTTGGAGGGTAGTGTACAGTATATTACACGCATATGGTGTCAACAATAGCCTGAGGAATACACACATCAATTAAATTACTACAGTGACGCTATCATGGTACTGAATTATTAAACTGATATGATATTTACATAACACTTCAAAGAATAAATGTGTTTAATGCCATGGTAACGTCATTGGTACTTTCACTAGTAGGCTACTGTTAAGTCCTTCTGACTGAGTGTGTATTTTACCTGCACGTGAAGGTCATGATGTTGTATAGGCCTGCCTTCTTCATAGCTGGCGAACGATGGATGCATTTCAACGATTTGTTCAATGAACTGTAGGTAAATATCCACCTCATCCATCTCTTTTAGTTGTCTTTGCTGTAGAGTCGATACCAACACGATTTGGCGTTTCCCAAAACCATATTTCCAACGGACATTTGCAAACAGCATACAAACTTAGGTGGTTGGAACTACAGCTGTCGAGCTGTGGTTAGTTTCTTGTTAAATGACTTTTCGTGCTCTCGGGCACATTAAGCAACCTAACGTTCAGTACATTCCATATGTTTCATTGTATTTAAATATACATTTTAAATCTATACGTTTAAGCGTGTCAACAATTAGCTGCGCCGTTTTTGAAGAGTGCAAGCGCAAGGGAACTCAGGAATATGACGTATGAGGGAGCCCGCGATAAATTAAACATCAAATGAAGCAAACTGACATGTGCCATGTTCGTTACAGCGGCATATCAGAGACCTCGAACATATTAATTTGCAGAAGTTATTACTCCACCTGCACGTGACGTCATTAACGACAATCCTATATTGTTGAACCATTGTTATATTGTACCAATATTGTGGTTCAAACTGTGACCATGTTACTGTTTTCGGAAACAGTTGTGACTAGTGGGTTAGGTTCTCCAACGATGCATCTTACTAGTTAATCAGCGAGTTAAATCGTTGTACGGGAATTCGGGAACACCTTGGGTGAGAGAAACGTTCCTAGCGAGTCAGTGAGCTGTTCGAATAAATCGCGAACCGATTCAAACCGTTCGTTTCATTTCACTGCAGAGAATCGACTCAAAAGAGTGATCCATTCACGAAAATCACATCAATTCGCTAGTTCTGATCCTAAATGTCAACAGAAAACTCCTGCTAAATTCGGAACCGCATGCTTCTCTTACTATTTCTGCCAAAGGAAGATGTGGTAAAAGTAGGCTACTACAAGTAGTATACTAGTATGTGTGTGATAGGAATCCGTCTAAATCCTCATCTTTGTTGCTGCGTCTTCATGTGTGAACGTGATTTTAACTTGAATTTGAATCCCATAGTCCACTAACTTATTTTAGGTAAAGTTTAATAACAAATTAACTGCAAATGTTACATGGTCAAAAACTATTGCTCCAATAGGCTACTGCATCACACGAAACTAATGGTCACTGCCAGAAATGATATCATTGTCAGTATGAAATATAATACATACACATATTAATTGATTCACTTATAATTATTTAACAATTGCTTAACACACACAATTATTTATTCCACATCTATATAAGATACGGCTCTTACAATACGGTTCCGTATTCAGCACCTGCTCTGTGTGCTTGCACATAAAGAGATGGTAAAAAATAATAAGAGTAGTATAGTAGAATGCTTTTCCAAGTACAGCTGATTGACTGCGCAGTTTTTCTTTCTAACATTTGTTTCCAGATTTATGAGTTATGTTAGCTGACTATGAAAAATTGGATTGAGCAAAATCTTTAATTACCAAAGTCATATTTATTGTGTAATGTATCTCTAAACATATAATTAATTCCACTTAATGGCATAAATAGTGTTTAAAAATGTATTTATATTATTCATAATAAATTGGTAGTCTCACTAGACTAGTTTGAGCACACAAAATTTCTTCAGACACTGCATATGCAACATAAATGCATCATAGGCCTATAATAAATCTAAAATGTAAAAATATATACAGTACTCATTCCTGCAATGCTACAAATCTGCAGCTTTAAAGTTTGTGTTCTTTTAATTCATCTAAGAGGTCACGCCGTGACATATCAATGTTCTGTGGTCACACATCTTCATAATCAAACTTCAACTCTGGAATGTAGTGAAATTCAAAACTTCTTTGTATGAGCTTGCATTTCTGGTCTTCAGCATTCTCATGCATATGAATGTAATGAAAAGCATAATGTGACCGCTTCTTAATCGTAAGGGAGGGTACAGTAATAATAACTGCATTTAAAGGATTAGTCCACTTCAAATAAAATTTTCCTGATAATTTACTCACCCCCATCCAAGATGTTCATGTCTTTCTTTCATTAGTTGAAAAGAAATTAAGGTTTTTTAGTGGACTTCAATGGCCTCCAAACGGTTGAAGGTCAAAATTACAGTTTTAGTGCAGCTTCAAAGGGCTTTAAACGATACCAGACGAGAAATAAGGGTCTTATCTAGCAAAACAATTGGTCATTTTCACCGCGCACATGCTTCAGCTTTCCGTATTCTTCAAAAAGCTTACGCTGTATTTCCAACGCCTTCCCTATTCTACTTTCATTTTTTTCCATAAGTTGAATAGGGAAGGCGTAGGACATACAGCTTTTTGAAGAATAGGAAAGCGGAAGCATGTGCACGGCGATCATTTGTGTTTATAAAGCATATACAGTTGTATTTTTTTCGAAATTGTTTTTTTTTTCGCTAGATAAGACCCTTATTCCTTGTCTGGTATCATTTAAAGCCCTTTGAAGCTGCATTAAAACTGTAATTTTGACCTTCAGCCGTCTGCAGGCCATTGAAGTCCACTATAAGGAGAATAATCCTGGAATGTTTTAATCAAAAACCTTAATTTATTTTCGACTGAAGAAAGAAAGACATGAACATCTTGGATGACATGGGGGTGAGTAAATTATCAGGAAAATTTTATTTAAAAGTGGACTAATCCTTAAAATTCATCGCTTGACTTGAGAAAATCTAGCCACCCCATCTCCCTCATAGTGCCTACCCTGCTTAAGGTGATCTTTCCCTATAAGCTGATGTAACGTCTCAGGTGAGGCTGATTTTCTTGCAGTAGCCTAGTCACAAATTGTGTAAACAAGCCCGGCATCACGTGTCTAACGGAAGCCCCGACACCTGCCCTCACATTCCACTGAGACGCTGCCGAGATACAAGAGGTCGCAGCCTCTTCACTCACAGCAAAACAGCATGAGAATAGAGTGCATTTCGCCCGAAACGATTGCTCTCTGCGTGTATCACATTAGAGGCTCCTGATTGTGCGATAATGTTTCGTTCTGAAAGTTATTCAGCTATGAGCGCTTTGGGATCTAACCAAACAGCATAACCGTGACTCATCTGCTTTTATTAAGGTCAGTCGAAACATCCAAAAGACATAAATTCCTCCGAATGCTTTCCAAACGTAGCCTTGTTTCCAACAGAGGCCCCCACTGAGACACCGAGCACACTGCGCTCGAGGGTCAGGGGCATGAGAGATCATGAGACCTCCGGGTGAGCCGCCGCTGGACTCACGATGGTCTGCCGAGGCAGCCAAACCGGAGCAGCTGTTCTTTGTGTGTGAGTTGCTCAAAATCGCTAAAGCGCCCTCCCCTCCTGCTGCCCCACACACGCGGTTAATTCTCCCTGGTGGCTGAACACGATGAGGCATCAGCAGAGAGAAAGAGAGGGACTCATCAGACGCGTAGCCTGAAGCAAATGAAATGCTCCCGACTCGGCCACAATCGATGACACCATCATCTCCTGCTCTAGATAATGATATCTGCGGTTGGGTGCATTAGAAAGAGAGAGCGTGTGCCTGTGTTTGTGTGTACGTGTGTGTACTGACCTGGATATCTCTTTTACCTTCTCCTTTGTGATGCTGCGTAATCTAAGATTCACTAATGAGAAAATGCGCCCACTTCTTATTCATCTGTCAAGATGGTCTTTCCATCCTATGTAATTGTTTAGTTTCTGCCTGAGACGCCCACATCCGATGCATATTGCATACAAATCTGGAAGGCGTTTGCGAAAATCAGAAACTCCAATCATCATCGCAACATTTGTCATTTTTATTATATGCATGAATTTAGTCATTTTTGATGTTAATTCGAACGGGGTGAACATTTGCAACAAACCCCTCCCTTTAACCATTTGTATTTCCTCTCGCTCAACAGTGTACGATCATAGATATCTTTCAGGTGTCAAAAGCTCTGCAACAATTACAACAGCCCCTCTAAGCGGAAGGCGCTTTCCAAAACATTCACCAAAACATTTGTGAGAGCTAATTTTGCATGGAGAGATTGAAAAAAAAGGTGCATAATTTATGAAGAAACACTCAGCGATATATCAAAACTTCAGTGCCTAGTTTACACGCGGTGGCAATTAGCTACCTTGATGTGCAGCTAATAGAACATCTGTGCATGCTGCTGCACGCATCCACATGTCTGACATAAGGCGAGAAAATGAGCTGATGCCTGTCTATATATCTTTTTATACGCGTACAGAGACAGAAACGCAGGAACACAGCGGGTAATGTTTTTCATTACTAACCACAGTGCAACAGGTACCCAGAGGCTCAGTAAGAAGAATGAGGGTGAATTCAATGCAATATTAGCATAATAAGTGAACTGGTTTACAGTTCACAAGTTCGCCTGCCCATTCAGTCTGAATGGTTAATGGTAAAACAAACTTGGCTTGCTGTCCTCGAAGGAGACTCGAACCCGAGGCTTGGCTCGAGCTCTGAGTTAAACCCCCCTAAAACAGTACTGCATAGAGGGAGAATAAGAGAAATAGAGGAGGAGGAGGGATGCTGGAAGAATTGTCGCTGGAATGACGCAGTGACTGCTGCTTATATACGCTCGTAATGATGACCGACAGGACTGAATGTTTAGGCTCCTCCCGAACCTACGTTTGTTACTACATTAAATCTATCATGGTTAAAAAGAATTGTTAGATATATCATGAAGTAAAGACCCCCTTAAAATCATAATGCCTCGAATGGCGTATTGCTTTTAATAAAAATATAACATTATTGTAAGGTCTGCACAGGAACAAAAATTAACAGGCCAACTATAAACTGTGTTTAAGTCTTAACTCCTTGAACTTTTGTTTGTAAATCTCGCATTGGCTCCGGCCTGGTGGACACTAACAGCTCTCCTGACACATTTTAAGGCTACATCGATAGATTACCGAACCGCTGCCTTGTGACGTCAAACGATCGTGGTCAACTTGGATCGAATTACTGCAAGCCATGTGGCCACATACCAGACAGCACTAAACACCAATACACGTACACGCACACACAGAGACACACACACAAACACGCATGAGGATTGTATGTACAAAATATGACTATGCCAAAGTGTACCCGCCGTTGTATTTCAAGTTGCATGTATGTATCCCTAGTGTATAAGCTTAGCTATGACTGTAGTTGTGTTAGTTTTCATTTTAAATGATAAAATTCGAGTATAAACTGTATCTTCCTTATATGTTTTTGCCACCTGACAAGTTTGGTTTCTTTGTAAAGCTCTCTTTATGCCTTATTCAACAATGCATGTCACATTACTGTAAAATGCATTGTTCTATTTTTAATGGTACGTCAAAGAAAATGCACTCTGATCAAAGAAAAAGAAAAAAGAAAAAGTTTGCCCGCCAAAATTGCACCCTTATCATTGGCTCATGTCCCCAAGAAGGCATTCTGGTTTGTTGTTCTTAAAACACAATGCCACGCGTCTCTTTGTCGCACAAGTTTCCTTTTGTCAAGCCTTCGTCATCCTCCATCTCCTAGGAGACGGACTCTCTCTTCTTTCTTTTCTGGTTATTTTACTCTTCAGTTAAAACCTCGTTTGAAAAACCCGCCGGAGGACACCCTCCTGGAGAAGGACCAATTACCAAACCGAGCACTCTGAAACTCTACAACTACAGCAAGTAATCATTTCTTTAAGCTTTGTGTAAAAACTGAGTTTCCTTGCTGGCTCCCACAGGTTTAACTATTTGTAATTTGCCATTCTTTTGATCACCTCTGTTTTCTTGACTTTACTTTCGTTTTCTATATATGTGTAGTACTTGTGTATATTTAGTCGTATAACCTTTGTATTCGTAATTTATACTCAATTACTCGATTGTTCTGCTGCTCATTCAGAAAACCAAGTCACTTTTACGTTTGATCCTGCAACATTGCTTTACGCTCTAATGCTATAATAGGAAGTCATTCTCGTGGCCAGAGAATAGCATTTCTTTTATAATAGTCTGAGGAAACCCATAGTTTGGTGGACAAACTAAGACAGTTCTTCTAGACAACTATTAAGCTAGAACTCATCATATATGTAATTGATTATAATCCGTTATAATTAATTCACAATATATGTGCATAATTCCCTCTTGGGCCGATCTATATCATAATTGATCATAAGGCGATATGATTTAATATAAATATATATAATTATATTTAAAATAAAATATATATAATATATATATATTTCACCCATGATTTGAGCTAATTGATTAAATACCTGTGAGATACTTTACAATTATAAAAGACACTAATGTTTAATAAAAAGTTGCATTTATTACTAATAGAGATAGTAATGAATAATAGTTCCGGGAAGTTATATATTAACAGAATGTTTACGGTTGCAAAATTGTAGAAACGTTTAGTAAGTTTTTTTTTTTTTGCATGTACTGACACAAGTGCATTTTTATCAGCATTTTACTACCGCGTCGTTTCCAATCAAATGCATCTATTGAAATGTAGAGTCAGAACTATCCATATTTCTAAGAAATATGTTTGATAAGTAATAGTTCCCAGCTAATTTACTGGTATTTTGAATATAATTATTGTAACTGGATACAAGTTACTTTTAGTTACTTTTGTGTCATAAAATGAAGTTTATTTAACAAAGTTCGGGAGGAGCACGTTCAGATAATCAACCAATCAGCACAAGAGAAAGCTGGTATATATATATATATATATATATATATATATATATATATATATATATATATATATATATATATAGCTGTCCCGCGACAGTTTCATAGAATCCCTCCACCACCCCATTGCCTCACTCTAATTAGCTTATTGATAAATGTTCACCTTTTGGTTATTATTGTTGCCTCTAGTAATTATGTGTCTTATTTTTAATTTCTAACCTATTTTGGATTTATTTTAAGCCAGCAAACATTGGGCAAACATTTAACTCAACCACTTAAAACAACACAATCGTTTGTCCATTTTCAACCCAACTTGGGTTGTTTTTAACCCAGCATTTTTTAGAGTGTAACATTTCAATTTATCATGATGCAAACATTATGGGAACATTAATTTTGAATGTTCTCTGAACATTCTGAATCAAGTAGTAACATTGAAAAATATTATATGAACATCCAACAGAAAAAAACGCTCCACAAACTCTAATGTTTTTGTGGTAGCATTTTGAGAACATTATTAAAGACCAGATAACATTCAACGAACATTCTACTAGCGCTACTGGAAGAACATTTGTTCATACATTTGTGAGAGAACCTTTCCAGAACATTAAGCAAAGTTCTGAGAATGGACCCTGTTAGCTGGGTGGCTCTCCAGGAGCAGAGCTGGAGACCTAGTTGTACAGGATTTGCTTGCTAAAAGAGTGGTATATATGTTCACTGTGTGCATTCAGTAAACCTGAAGATGTGAAGCATATCACTGCATGTGTTTCATTCTTCATTCTACATGAAATTCGATCGAGACAGCACAGACAATCAATCTTTTTCCTCAAAGTTTGAGGAAAAAGATTGACTATATTTTAACTATATTCACCAGACATAATTATATAACAAACATGTTGACATCAGGACTAAAATCTGGAAGGTTTTACTCTCCGAATGAACTTTAACATTCATTTTGCATCTTTAGCGTTGTGGCGTATCTCTTGCAGGATATGAAATCAACAGCTCCAAGACTGTAAACATCACCTGCATCTGTTCTCGCCACTCCTTTGGCTGTTTTTGTGTGTCTCTCGCTACAAAGGAACAACAGCACGCCACAAAGAACAGCTCCCATGGGCCCCGCTAATGCGCTAACATAACGGGCTCTCTCCTCCACTACCGCTGTTTACCGTGATGGGGACTGACAACCACACACAGCACACAAGTCAACCTGCAAGCCTAAATTAGCTCCCAGACCGCTGCGCATTAATTATGAATTGAGAATAATTGCAATGGGACACGCCAGAGTCAATTCGTTTGGACTGAGTGCTAAGTGTAAATATGACTATGCTAGGAGAAGGACACAAAGGCAGCAATAAAACAGAAGTCAGAAACAGACTTTCCTATGTATCATACATGCGTATTGTACGTGCTGGGGATTGTGTTGAATCAAACATGATATCACGGAGACATAATGAATATTCAGGACAAGTGTCATGTTAGCATGAGTGAGAGACTAATTCGACTGTTGTTAAAGCAAATGAAGGGCTGTTTTCCTATGACAGTTTTCTCAGGGATGTGGAAGGTTACAGACACTGTTAAACTATGTGAAAGGCTTCGGTTTCACTTTGTGACATGATGATGAGGTTGAAACCTCCAGGCCGTGTGTCATAGCACATACAGTGCTAATAAAATTCCCTGTGAGTGTACCCAGGCACCTTCATATTGAGACACACTCTATTATAAAGTCACATTACTAAGGTTGCTGTATTGTAGAGAGGGGAGCTATTTGTTTCCCCTTTGGTCTAAACTCTTAGGCTGTTTCTCAATATGCGTTCTTAAGCGAACTTGCGTCCTTGTGTTCTTGCTCTACGTCATCATCAACGGAAGTTCAATTCCAGTACTCAAGAACAGAGGACGCGAAGTACCTGAAGAAAGCCTGTAGTATTTTTTTTGGAATATAAAAAGAGTCTTAATATTGACAAATCATGTAACACAAAGGCTAGTCATTTTCATAAATACACATGGTAAAATAAAAAGATTTAAAATTATATGAAAACAATTTTTATAAAAATATGAAAGAAATCTTTTAATAGGTAACATTTGTTCGTGATGTTATGTTGCATTTATTGTGTATTAGCCTCTACTTATAATATGCTGGGACGGTCAGTTGAGCAACAAGATCGCAGCACATCTCAATTCTCAAATGTTCGCGTCCTTCCGAGTTCATTCTTTCAAGGTTGCCTGGCAAGACCAGACTCCACGAGAACGCAAGTCCGTTCTCTGCGTTCTTGGAATTGAGAAACAGCCTTAGACGTCCCCCTCTGGTATTTCAAAATGCACTCAAATGACTCAGTAGCTCAAGGACAGAAATATTGTTATGAATAGTTCTTTGTGTTCATGAGGTAACTCATGAGATATCCAGAACCTAATAAATTAGCATATTTTTATGAACCAATAATATTTTGATCAAAAAATGAAATGTCAGTGGGTTGAGAGAATAGGCTAAAGCACAAATATTAATGTTTTCAAGGCAGTAAAAAGAGTAAAAAGGCAGTTTTTTTTTTTTTTAGTTTAGGATCTTGATTTCTGTCAGTTGTATATGGGTCAATGATGTGACGGGTCATTTTTTTTTTTTTTTTTTCTTGTCCAAAGGCCTTAATAATAATAAAAAACAAAGATATAATATAGAAAGTATGATCTGATATCCAACTAGATCTCTTTTATTGAATCCAAAAGATTTTAATTATATTTTACTACATAAAGGTATTTTAAAGATTTTGAAGGATCAAAAGTCATTCGGTTTAACTGTCCAAAGGCCAATACAGCCATTTCATTTGTGATTAAAATATCTTAAAATGTATATATATATATATATATATATATATATATATATATATATATATATTTATTCTGGCATGATTTTATAACATCATGTATCAACATAGTGCAAAATGGTATTAAAATTATGTGTAAAAGTCATTGCTTTGTTATGAGAAAAAATGTCAGGAAAAATGAATTTCATTGGTTTCATTTGGAGTAACCAATATAAAGGGACCATTTTGGATCAAGTCATACGGTCAATATCATGTGACAGGATGTGACATCATTCAGATACCTGAAAAGGACCACATGGTCATGAAGCAAAGTAACTAACTCTCTCTTTAAACTATTTGAAAAATTCATGTTTTTACTTGCTCATACACATATCCTGAAACATCAGGTCATTCTGTTCAACTGCTATAAAACATGGAAAATGATGTAATATTTTAAAAACTTGTACTTAATATAAAATGTTTGATTGTCCTTTTGCTAGCTAGCTAGATATCAGCCTGTTAGCATTGTTTGACAATATTGTCATTCGGTATAACCAAAAGTGTCATTCGGTAAGACCAAAATTTTGGTTAAACTGAATGACTTTTTTGATGACAGATTTTGTCCATCTTGTAAAAAAAAATGACAAAAGCAGTGTTAATTGATTATAAAAACCACATAATCTAATTGTTAACGCTTAATAAAACTTCAAAATTAATTATATCCCAATTAGGTTTTTTTTACACTTTTAAAGCGGAACTCAGTAAGATTTGCGAAGCTCCCCCTACAGGTTCCTTCAGTGAATCACACTGTCGTAAATACTCCAGCTCTGGACTACAACGCTCACCAGCGCAGTAGTTTTGCAAATACAGTACAAGAAATCTCGATGGAGGTGGGTAATTTTCGAAATTGTCTTATAAAGTCATAATATATACATTGTTTTTGAATTACCGTAAAGCATTTTGTCACTCTCGCGTTAACGTAAACATGAGGCGAGATTGTGTCGGGTCGGCGAAGCTCAACTTGCAAGTGCTGTTTTCTGGCGTAGACGTGCCAGAGGGGGTTAGTGCATGCCTCAAACACACCACTACAAGTCAAGTAACCATCGTAAGGACTTTTAAAATATACACAAGAAAGATAAGACCCATCATGAGACTGAAATTATGTTTAAAACACAGTTTGAAATCATTTTTGATTTGATTGCTTGGTGTGATGTTTTGATGATGATGTCACCTGGACCAAATTACACATTATCAATAGTGTTTCATTTCTGTAATTTAGGATCAGACGTGCTCTGTACCCTGAACCACCTTTTTAGGCAAACTCTGGTGTGGTGTGTTTCTTTGGAAAACCACTTTCACTCCAACCAAACAAACTGAACCCTGACATCAAAAATGCCCTAATACTTAGGGTTAGAGGATTAGAAAAAAAAAAAACTGAGGAATATCAGTAAAGCGCTGCCAAGCAAACGCTATGATGTTAACGTTGTCCCAGGGGTTCGGCTGAAATACAGAATATTCCTACAATGTCTTCAGCCCATCAGTATCAAAAACAGGCAGCAAGTGTGAGTCTCTTAAGCTCATGTAAACCAAAATCCCTCCCATCTCTCTAGAGGGAAAGGGTAGAAAGATGCGACGGGAATGTTTTCTTTTGCTGTTTGGAATAGAGTCATTGAGTTGTAGAGTCCCAGCAGACGTCAGGCTCTGATATCTATAAAACATGCTTCGATAGGGATCAAACGCTTGGAACCCACGGGTCTCCTCCTCCGCCGCTCGTTCTGTTCTACTCGTTTATCCATGCAATTGGCAGAGGAGTCCCAGACGGGAGAAAGCAAAGCGTGTTAGTACACACGTCAGAGGTGCAGCGCTAATGCCTGACCCAAATATGCCGCCAAAGCTTGCCGTTTCATGTTAGGAGGAGTGGTACTGGTAAGATAATGCGTTGCTAAACTGGGTAACAGGGACAGGCGTGCCAAGAGGAAACCAGAAGGGTTACAACCAGCTAATGCTGTGACAGCAATCCTCATATTCTCCTGAACTGCTTTTACAACAATCTTTCAATGGGCTAATTCTACACTAAAAATATGCTGTCTGATGTCATCACCCTTGGTTGATGGCTTCAGACTCATCTAGATATGTCTAAAAGTAGCTAAGAAAGAGTTTTCAACTAAAAACAGAAAACTTTTTATGAGTTTTGGATGTTTAATTACACAACAACGGCATTGTGGGGGCCTGAAAATGCAAACTTTTGTAAATGGTTTTGCAAGTTTTGAAAACTATACTGTTATTGTCTCTGTGTAAACCAGGGGTCCCCAACCCTATTCCTGGAGATCTACCTTCCTGCAGAGTTCAGCTCCAGCCCTGCTCAACACACCTGTCTGTAATTATCAAGTGCTCCTGAAGATCTTAATTAGCTGATTCGTGTGTATTTTATCAGGGTTGGAGATAAACTTTGCAGGTAGGTAGAACTTCAGGAACAGCATTGGACACCCCTGGTGTAAACTATCGGTGCGTTCCAAACGGGATATATCGCCCTCCGAAGGGCACTTCAGAGTGAAAACAATCATGGCCGCCATATTGAAGGGTCGTTTCAAACAGAAGTGCTCAAAACTGGCCATTTCAAAGGGCCCTTCGGAATGAAGGATTTCGAAGGGTACAACTGATGGACACTTTAGACCCCCATGATCCTTTGCACAGGGAAGTTGTTTGACATCACAGAATAGGTACAGGAGGCTCGGAGTTCAATATTACCTATATATGTATGTATAGTATTTTTCTATACTACTGTAATATTTATATGAGTTAGATTTGGTACATTATTATGGTCAAAATTACATTGTACTTCAACAAAAATACTTTACAGCTCCCTTTATCAGTCCATTTAAATGTTTCAAATACATAGACACAATATACAATATGGTGCGATAAATCAAAAATAAATAAATAAACTAACGTTAAACAAAGGGGTGTCCAACGCTTGCATAATCTACTCCTCCTTGATTGTCTCGTTAAGATGATGCAGAGAGTTTTTTTTACCCCTACACCCTTCATCCCTTCGAAGCTCTCACTCCGGAGGGTAAACCCTTTGAAGGATTAGGGAATAGGGATGAGCCCTTCCGAATGGAACGCAGGGTATGTGAAAACTAGTGAAAACGGTGACATCATGCGGATGCGTTTTACGTGTTCAGTCTATAGGTGCATTGTGTTTCTTTACAAAGTGAATTCGCCAACTACTGGCCTGGCAGCATAATACAGCGTTTTAATCGATTTCACGAATCCGTTTGAGCGGGGATCGTTTTGACAACGTTGTCGTCTGTATGCGAAAAACACAACAACAACAACAAAAAAATCAGTTTTTAGTTCATCGTTGGCGTGTAAATGCACCCTGAATATCCACCTTAATTTTAACATAAGAGTGGGTACGGCCATTTGTAAATTGAATGTGTCTCGTTATGCTTCTTGAAATTGCAAACTGGTATTTCTTTCCATATTATTTTAATGTATTGTCAATTATAAAGACTGGTTTGTAGCACAAATAGTTTGACTATTTACTGCTCTATTCTAGTTATTTTTCTATAGTGAAAAATGAATCGGAAGTCTTGCACATTCACAGAAAACAGCTTACTTGTATTGCAAAATAAGGTGGATAAATACAGAATATTGTATCCCACAATGCAATGCGTTTGACTTGACCTTCCATTTGATTAACCTGGAAATAAAATCAGCCATGATTTTTAACATCTTCAATTATTATTATTAAAACTGCCAAACATTAAAACATCTTAAAACAAAACTGTATTAAAAATGCAAAATAACTATATTTTTTTGGAGATGATAACTGGATGTCCCCTGCTTAACATTGTCAGGTCACATGACAACAATGTAAATAGAGCTGTAAATAGGCTACTGTACACTAGAGGTGTGTTACAATTTGCGTATTTATGCAGTATATATATTTTTTTGTATATAAATGTTCACACTGAAAATTTCTAAAACAAAAAAAGTGCACTTCAAATACCTAGACGGATGCACTTAAAGGACTGGTTCACTTCTGAATGAAAATGTCCTGATTATTTATTCACCCCCATGTCATCCAAAATGTTAATGTCTTTCTTTCTTAAGTTGAAAAGAAATTAAGGGTTTTGAGGAAAACATTCCAGGATTCTTCTCCATATAGTGAACTTCAGTGGGGTCCACCAGGTAGAAGGTCCAAATTGCAGTTTCAGTGCAGCTTCAAATGGCTCTACTCGATCCCAGACAAGGAATAAGGATCTTATCTAGTGAAACAATTGGTCATTTTCTAAAAAAAAACAAAAAAACATGTATATACTTTTTAACCACAAATGCTCCTCTTGCACTAGCTCTGCAATCCGCACGCATGACGTAATTAAGTTACAAAGGTCATGCATGATGTAGGTGGATGTACGAAGCAGTGTCTACAAAGCGAACGTGCAAAGATTAAGCCAAACGGCCTTTACAAAAAAAGGTAAAACAATGATATTGGATGATTTTAAAGTTGGAGGAGAAAATTAGAAGTTTTTCACCCTACCGCAGTACTCCCGCCTACGTCACGCATGACCTTTCAACGTAATGCATGGCGCATCGCAGAGCAGTGCAAGACGAGCATTTGTGGTTAAAAAGGAGATATATATATATATATATATATATATATATATATATATTTTTTTTTTTTTTTTTTTTTTTAAAGATGATCGTTTCGCTAGACAAGACCCTTATTACTTGTCTGGGATCATGCAGAGCCCTTTGAAGCTTCACTGAAACTGCAATTTGGACCTTCAACCCGGTGAACCCCACTGAAGTTAGAGAAGAATCCTGGAATGTTTTCCTCAAAAACCTTCATTTCTTTTCGACTGAAGAAAGAAGGACATGAACATCTTGGATAACATGGGGGTGAGTAAATGATCAGCAAAAAAAAAAACAAAGTGTGGAATGTTGGACACTTCAATCACTCAACTGTCGCGTTTTGTAGCGGGGGGCTTTCAAACTCAGATGCCTGAAGACAAAATGAGCTTATAAAATACATTCACTAGATGATAAATTACATACTATAAGTGCATAGTGTATAGTGCATCATTTGGGACACAACATAGTATTCAATTTGCAGTAAGTAGTATGATTGGATGCCATTCTGAACATAATGTAGTGAATTTTCTGTGTGACCGTTCTGATGATCGTTGGTCAAAATGTGCAGTATTCAACAGAGCACACGGCATGTATTACTGTATCCCACAATGGCAATAGTGTGCAGTATGCAGTGCTCTGAACATAGCCTATATGTAAGCAGTTCTATTTATCTGTCATAGAGGCCACACTTCATATCTCAGGTTCTTCTTTTTGTCAAAAGTCTTAAAAGTATCTGCAACTGTAGTGTATAGTAAGTATCTCAACATTAAGGTCCTAACCTGTTTCCTTGCCACTTTCAGTGATTTGTGCTTTGATCTAATGCTTTTGGTATTTGCTGAATGATATTGATTTTGGACGCTGACTTGATTTATCGTCTGTGTCCGAAACCTGAAAAATGCTGCTTTCGCAAGCCGTATACAGAGGGAAGGGAGGCACCTAGGTACGTGTGTAAATTTCTGTCTGTCTGTCTGCTAAAATGCCTTCATCTTTATTTTTGATTTCTTTTAATTAGCATAGATGTGTCATTCACTATCTGACAATTCTGTGCACATGATGGAGTGACTGAAAGAAGAAAATTAATTCATAAATATATATTTTTTTCTGCTTCATGATTACATTTCTACCAAAAATATATAGTCATTAAATGTGATGGTTGTCTCTCTTAAATTCATTTGAATTTGTTCTGGATCATTAGATTTGATGTAATGGTGCCTTGAAAGTCTGATTACAGTTTTCTGCCTGTTAAAGCTGAAGAAAGTATGTTTTGGTTGTAAAATACTTTCTTCTATCCAAGCTAAATATGAAAAGACAACTATATTACATTTGTAGGTTGATGTCTCTGGAACGCTTTCAAAACATTGCTGTGTTTGTTTAAAATCAGTATGAAATAGGGTGAATTTCTGTGTATTTTTCTAAATGATCTTATTGTGAACCATGAGTATAGGTGCGTCCCAATTCGCGTACTTATGCACTATTCTATGACGTTTTTAAGTATAAATAGTGTGAGTAGTGCGTTCATACAGAAAATTCCAAAAAGAAAAAGTACACTTTAAATACCCGGATGATGCACTAAATTAACGGAAAAAACGAAGTGTGGAATGTTGGACACTTCATGCACTCAACTGTCGCAGCTTTAATTACGTAGCAGAGGGGGAGGGGGTATCAGACTCCGATGTTAAATGACAAAATAACCTTATATAACCTTATATAATTCACGCACTACATGGATGAGTGCATAGTGCACAAGTACATAGTGTATAAGTGTGTAGTGTATAGTGCGTCATTTGGGACGCAACTTATGTTTTAATTTTTGTATTATCATTTTTTAAATGTCATAACTCAATCTTCAACTTTCATTCAGATGGAAGAAATGATCTTTCGCTACTTCTGCAACGAACTGCCTCAACACAATAATACTGGCTCAACCAATGATGTGATTTTGGGGTGGAGCTATAGGTTTGGTAGGTGGGGAATTGTTTGGGAAAGCTGTATGAAAAAAATAATTAACTTTGCACTTTTGCTTGTTGAAACTAGCAGGGCAATGATGATACACTGCTGCTTTAAAGGTGCCCTAGAATTAAAAACTGAATTACCTTGGCATAGTTGAATAACAAGAGTTCAGCACATGGAAATGACATACAGTGAGTCTCAAACTCCATTGTTTCCTCCTGCTTATATGAATCTCATTTGTTTAAAAGACCTCCGAAGAACAGGCGAATCTCAACATAACACAGACTGTTACGTAACAGGCAGGCTCATTAATATGTACGGCCCCAATATTTGCATATGCCAGCTCATGTTCAAGGCATTACACAAGGGCAGCCAGTATTAACGTCTGGATCTGTGCACAGCTGAATCATCAGACTTGGTAAGCAAGCAAGGACAATAGCGAAAAATGACAGATGGAGCAATAATAAGTGATATGACAAAGCCGTGTGAACTTTGTTTATGCAATGATAGAGTCGAGAGCTCGGGAGGGGGCGGAGAGCGCGAGCAATTAAAGGGGCCGCAGCCTGAATCGGCGCATTTCTAATTATGCCCCAAAATATGCAGTTAAAAATATGAATAAAAACAAATCTATGGGGTATTTTGAGCTGAAACTTCACAGACACATTCAGGGGACACCTTAGACTTATATTACATCTTGTAAAAAAACATTCGATGGCACCTTTAAAAAAAAAAACTGACTGGGGCAGCTATAGCAAATGATATCATCATAACTTTTTTCCTGTTAGTTATGCTTTGATCTTTTGGGATTTGATAAATGATATCAATTTCAGTTACTGACTGGATATAGTGACTCACAAGAGTGGCCTTTGCTTGGATTTGGGTTTAATATAAAATCACTGTATTTATCCCACTACCGGCATTGAATCCGCTTTGTGGCGCTCTCTCACCCCAGTGCAACTTTTTAAATAGCTGGTTTAAAAGAAGGGCTTGTTTTGGTGTCGCGCCTCAGAAGTGTAAGGGAAGAAAAAAAAATACCCAGAGAGAAATAAAACTGACTTGAGCGATAAGGGCAGATAGAGAGAGAGACACACCGTGCGTGTCACATGGCAACAGCACAGGCCTTCTGGCTGGCTTATAATGCCGTGTTGAAAGGGAGAGAGTCTCGGCATAACTAGAAGCTCGGCGCTGAACAGGATCCTGTTCGTGCCACAATGCGGAAAATTTTAAACTACAAACTAATTGAAAATCTACCCATTTCTCTGACAGGCGGCATGTACGGTGACAGAGTTCTGTAGCCAGCATGTCACCGCTCGGGTAGACCGCAGCAGTTAGTGCATTAGCGGGAACAGCAATTTCACTCTACGGAGACTTCGTCTCTAGAGGGTTCAGAGAGAATACTGGAAACTCTGAGAAAAGACTCTGTGCATTTTTTCTCCTTTCATTATGTATTCCATCTCTTGTGAATTTGCTTCCCTTCTCCTCAGCTCCAGCTTTCTCTCACCTCTCTCTGCCCCTTACCGCCCCCTCCCCTCACTGACCATCTGCCCACTCTGTGTTTCTTTCCCTCCTGAGGTTTAGAGTTAAAATCGTCCGTCGACCAGGCGGCCATTTAGTGAGCTGAGCCCTGGAGAGTCAAATCACATACGGTGCGCAATAAAAAGGATGTGACCCACAGAACATTTGAGTTGAACACAGAGAGTTGGAGGTTAGGAGCGAGAAGGTATGTGTGCCACAGAAAAATCTCTTCAATATCTCAAATGTTTCTCCTGAGATTAAAATGAGAGCAAATTGAATCTACTGCCACATAAAGTTCTTCACCACCGAATCATCTCCTGTGTGGCTTCAAACTCATCAAATACATCTAGATATGTCTAAAAGTAGGTAAGTCATATGCGTTTATCCTGTGGTCGAGCACCCACGGAAAATTACAAGATATTCTCCATTCATTTTAACCAATAAAAAAAAATAAAAATAAAAACGATTGAGATTCAGGAACCTCTCTGACTGGTGCATCTCACATCAGGTCCTGGTGGGTCATAATATACACAATTCTAATGTTGTATTTAACAACCAGACTCAAAAAGCTTGTACTTTTTGTTGTTTGTACAATGATAAATTGCATTTTAAGTAATTATCTGCAAAATCATCAGGTATATCAGTATAACTGGTTCTACTGACCCGCTTTTAGCGGGACCCAAGCCATGGTCTCTGGCGTGGGAGTCGGCGCTCTAACAAGGAGGTTAAAGACCACAGCCTCTGGTGTCGGTAGCTAGAGCGCCTCTTGAGATCAGGGGCATGAGGTTTGCAAGCACAAGTCTTACTGGCATACGACAGTTACACTCACCCCCCTAAACTTCACTCCCATCCGGGTCAACGGCACCAAATGTAACCAGTTCTACTGACCCACTCTGAGCGGGACTCGAACCGTGGTCTCTGGCATAGGAGCCAGGCGCTCTAACAGGGAAGCTAAAGACTGCAGCCTCTAGCGTCGGTAGCTATAGAGTGCCTCTTGAGATCAGGGGAGTGAGGTCTACAACAGTTACATCAGTAAGAGAGCGACTTGCAACAACACTCATGGAAAGAATATGTTTTTGTTTGGTGGTTATGTATTTGCAGCCTTTGCATTTCTCTTTGCAAGGCAAGGATAACTTTTGTGTAATGAATTCATCAAGTGTACCATCAAATGGAGAAAAAGACAGTATCTTGAAAAAACTGGGGGGAATATGAAGTGTCAGCACCCACCATCAGAAACATACATTTTATGAGCTAAGAAACAAAAGTTCACTTTCCTGAGTGTTAATGTAGCTCAAATTCATCCACCCAAGGTCATGGGTTCGATTCCCAGGAAATGCATGAACTGATAAAATGTCTATCTTGAATGCAATGTAAGTTATGTTGGATAATAGTATCTGTCAAATGCATAAAAGTAAAAAAAAACATCTTTGCCGTTTTAGAAAAGATTTGAACACAAAAGTCAGAGGTCACAATAGATATCTATATGGTAGTTATGCTGTCACTTCAAATGTTTAATTCTACATTTTTAGGAAATAACATGCCACACAAATACAAAAACCTGGGCCCTCATTTATCAATGGTGCGTACGGACAGATTTGTGCATAATGAGTGCATAAGAACAGTTTTACTCAAAGTGTGGGATTCACCAACTTGTACTTATACGTAGAAATGTGTGTAAATATAAGCACACCTCTGAGCATGCTTACGCAGAGAATCTATTGGTAGAATAGCGACACTACACATAAAAAGCATTTAAGAGTGTCACAGTATGCATTAAGCAATCCACATATGTCCTGTGTTTCCTTTAATTATAAAACACTCAATTTATAATTTGTCTAGTTTTAAACTTGATGTGTAATTGGTGTCAAACCCTATAAAAGGCAGCTGTGAAAAATGTTTGTCTCAGTGCAATGGCTTATCTTGCATTATTGGAAGACTTGGCAAACAATGCGCTCCACAGAGAGTGCATTTTCCAAGATCGCGCTGATCTGCTTGGCGAGAGCACAGAGTGCTCTCTTTGTCATTATTGCGGTGAGGAAAAAATACAATCACGTGATTTTTAAAGGGAAGTGTTTTCACCATATATGGTTCATTGGAGGCATTTCTGAATGCTAATGACCGTAAACGTGAACGAGCATGATACTTACGCACATGTGGGATTTATCAACAATGATTGCTTACTCGTGTGTAAGAACTGCATGCGCATGTTTCATAAATAAATACAGATTTTCTTGTACTTAGGCACATTATAAATTTCATTCATAGGACAAAATGTAGAACCTTTTCTATGCATTGTTGATAAATGAGGGCCCTGAATATTTGGTCAGCACATTGCAAGTGTGTGGTCCTGTTGTTGTACATAATGTGAGTTTTGTGTTAAGGCCTGTTCACACCAAGAACAACAACTACAGGTGCTGGTCATATAATTAGAATATCATCAAAAAGTTGATTTATTTCACTAATTCCATTCAAAAAGTGAAACTTGTATATTATATTCATTCATTACACACAGACTGATATATTTCAAATGTTTATTTCTTTTCATACAACACTCTTCTGCATTGTTGGGTCTGGCATATCGCATCTTCCTCTACACAATACCCCATAGATTTTCTATGGGGTTAAGGTCAGGTGAGTTTGCTGGCCAATTAAGAACAGGGATACCATGGTCCTTAAACCAGGTACTGGTAGCTTTGGCACTGTGTGCAGGTGCCAAGTCCTGTTGGAAAATTAAATCTGCATCTCCATAAAGTTGGTCAGCAGCAGGAAGCATGAAGTGCTCTAAAACTTCCTGGTATATGGCTGTGTTGACCTTGGACCTCAGAAAACACAGTGGACCAACACCAGCAGATGACATGGCACCCCAAACCATCACTGACTGTGGAAACTTTACACTGGACCTCAAGCAACGTGGATTGTGTGCCTCTCCTCTCTTCCTCCAGACTCTGGGACCCTGATTTCCAAAGGAAATACAAAATTTAATTTCATCAGAGAACATAACTTTGGACCACTCAGCAGCAGTCCAGTCCTTTTTGTCTTTAGCCCAGGCGAGACGCTTCTGACTCTGTCTGTGGTTCAAGTGGCTTGACACAAGGAATGCGACAGCTGAAACCCATGTCTTGCATACGTCTGTCCGTAGTGGTTCTTGAAGCACTGACTCCAGCTGCAGTCCACTCTTTATGAATCTTTCCCACATTTTTGAATGGGTTTTGTTTCACAATCCTCTCCAGGGTGCGGTTATCGCTATTGCTTGTACACTTTTTTCTACCACATCTTTTCCTTCCCTTCGCCTCTCTATTAATGTGCTTGGACACAGAGCTCTGTGAACAGCCAGCCTTTTTTGCAATGACCTTTTGTGTCTTGCCCTCCTTGTGCAAGGTGTTAATGGTCGTCTTTTGGACAACTGTCAAGTCAGCAGTCTTCCCCATGATTGTGTAGCCTACAGAACTAGACTGAGAGACCATTTAGAGGCCTTTGCAGGTGTTTTGAGTTAATTAGCTGATTAGAGTGTGGCACCAGGTGTCTTCAATATTGAACCTTTTCACAATATTCTAATTTTCTGAATTTGGGATTTTCCTTAGTTGTCAGTTATAATCATCAAAATTAAAAGATATACATTTTTGAAATATATCAGTCTGTGTGTAATGAATGAATATAATATACAAGTTTCACTTTTTGAATGGAATTAGTGAAATAAATCAACTTTTTGATGATATTCTAATTATATGACCAGCACCTGTATAAAGATAACTATATTAGCGTCCACATCAGTGGACAATATCATTCTGTTTATTATAAGTGCATGCTTGTCTATCACTTTAAATACTCAAGATCAGCAGGATATATTCTGATATATTCTGATTGTCAATGTTTTTATCGTTCATCAGCTGGATAAAATCGTCCTGAAAGTGATTCCAATGATATCATTTCTCTGTGCCATTATCGTTATAGCTGTGGTGTGAACTCTGCTATTCTTTAATACTGAGAATGATTTTTAGAACTATATATTTATCGTTACCTTTATAGTTATCGTCCTTGGTGTGAACGTGCCTTTATTGTGGCGGTAAAAACCTCAGTACTGAAGGGGGTGAAAGAGTTCCCTTTAAATGCCTGTGTAAACTGGATGTCTTATATTTAAGTAGCTGGCTTACTTTAGTTAACTTTATGGAGTGAAAACTGACCTAAAAAATAATACTGACCATAGAAGCAGACAGTTAACTTGCATAAACTGTCAATTTTCTCCACAGGATAAGAAAATCAGCTTTCACTTTTCAATTTTCACTTTCATACCATAAGTGAGACCTTCAACAATTGTTATGTTGCAACCTTTTGTCATTTTGCTAACTTGATGTCAAACGTCCAAATTGGCTCCCAGGCAGAGAGTGTTTCTGATTGGCTAAAAATCTAAAAGGCCACTCCCCTGAATTTTTATGCTTTCTACAAAGTCTAGGACTGTGATTCCAAATATTCCAAAAGAAAAGGATCTTTAAGCTTCCTGAGCTATGAAAGAGCAACATCTGAGCAATAAACTTTCCCCCTGTGAGGAGAGGTAAATGGAAGAGGCTCAGTTGAAGGAGAGAGATGGAAGAGGATGAGAGAGTTGAACGTGTATGTGAGACGATGGGAGTCCTGCTTACTGAAGAGTGCTGATAAGACAGCTGAGCTGCATTCTGAGGTGCCATTTCACTCAAACTGAGCCAGAAAATGAGCACTATGAGGGGAGAAGAATAAACTTCACTTTACATCAAACAAACATAAAAGGGAAGCCACAAGTTCCACTAATGACAGAATTTATCTGAGTACCAATCAATACGCTGGCTGTGTAGTTTACAGCCTCTGTCCATGCTGAGGAAAAGGTTAGACAAGTGTTTTTCTTCTCAGTGTGGTGACAAACCTGAGCATACGAACACATCTATCTATCTGTCTGTCTACCTGTCTGTCTGTCCATCTACAGTCTTTTGCAACCATCTAGATCACCATAGCAACCATCTAGCAACCACCTAGTAATTCACTAGAATTAGTAAGCACCCCAAACACCTTAGTAACCACCTAGCAACACCCTGGCAACCCTCAAAACACCTTAGCAACCACATTGGCGTGCCAATTGCCTAACTACTATCTAGATCTAGAACATCTGACTACAGCAACCATCTAGATCACCCAAGCAATCACTTAGGAATTCCCTAGTAACTACTCAAAACACCCTAGCAACACCATAACAACCCTATCTATCTGTCCGTCTATCTATCTATCATCTGTCTGTCAAAAGGACATTGTTTCATCCCTTTATAAAGCTTTTTTTCTTATTGTGAGTGTTTTAAATTTTTTGTTTTACTATCATGGCTATCTAAAAAGTTATACTATCATAGCTATATGGATAGACAAACAAGAGTTCTCACACACACTGAAAAAAATCTACGTTTATGTATTCTTAATGAGTTATAGGCACTAATGCATATACATTAGTTGGAAATACGTATGTCAGGTTACTTGATTAACATGTGCGATTACGCGTGTATACGTGGTTGTGAGTGTGAAAGCGCCATTACTAGATTTGCAGGAGCTCCCCTGGCACACAAACACACATAAATTAGCTGAGCTACATCACCGTGGCAGCGGCTTTTGTTTTTTCTCCTTCCATTGCAATAATTAATATTCTGCTCTTCTCCATTAGGGCTGTACAGGATTGCCTGAGATTGATTGTTTGTGTTTGATATTAGTGGCTCTTCAAGGCGACTTCTCTGTGAAAATGAAAGACGGCAGGTGTTACGGCTCAAGAACTGGAAAATTAAATACAGTCTTGCACAGCATTATTACACAAATAAGAAATGATTGTGAATTTATCTACCTCACCTGATAATCAGGACTGCTTTTTTTTTTTTTTTTTTTTTTTTCTTCATCGTACATTGATTGTTGTGTAGTCTTAAATTGTTACATTCTAATTCACAAAAATTTTGTAACAGCTAGTACAGGGTCAAAATTAGAAACTCTGCTGTCTAGAAACATTTTTAGCCTGCTAAAAGAAAAAATATTAAAGGAACAGTTCATCTAAAACTTAATTACCAGTTATCACTGTCCTTACTGACGTTCTTCTGTGGAACACAGAAGTACATTTTATTTTAGAGCTCGACATTAAGAAAAAGATGTTTTGCTATATACACTCACCAGCCACTTTAGGTACACCTGTTCAACTGCTCATTAATGCAAATATCTAATCAGAAATGGCAGCAACTCAATGGATTTAAGCATATAGACATGGTCAAAATGAATTGCTGGAGTTCAAACTGACCATGACTTTGAAAGTGGCATGGTTGTTGGTGCCAGACAGGCTGGTCTGAGTATTTCAGAAACTGCTGATCCATCTTAAGAGTATACAGAGAATGGTCCAAAAAAGAGAAAATATCCAGTGAGTGGCAGTTCTGTTGGTGAAAATGCCTGAGGTCAGAGGAGAATGACCAGACTGGTTCGAGCTGATAGAAAAGCAACAGTAACTCAAATAACAACTCGTTACAACCGAGGTCGGCAGAAGCGCATCTCTGAACACACAACACGTCGAACCTTGAAGCAGATGAGATACAGTAATAGAAGACACTCCTGTCCTCTAAGAACAGGAAACCAAGGCTACAATTCACACCGGCTCACCAAAATTGGACAATAGAAGATTGGAAAAATATTGCCTGGTCTGATGAGTCTCGATTTCTGCTGCAACATTCAGATGGTAGGGGCTGAATTTGGCATAAACAACATAAAAGCATGGATCAATCCTGCCTTGTATGAACTGTTCAGGCTGCTGTTGGTGGTATAATGGTGTGGGGGATATTTTCTTGGCACACTTTGGGCCCCTTAGTACCAATTGAGCATTGTTTAAACGCCACAGCTTGAGTATTGTATGAGTATGTCCAGTCCTTCATGAGTGTGTCCATCTTCTGATGGCTAATTCCAGCAGGATAACAACTCATGTCACAAAGCTCAAATCATCTCAAACTGGTTTCTTGAACATGGCAATGAGTTCACTATACTCAAATGGCTTCCAAATTCAACAGATCTGAATCTAATAGAGCACCTTTGGGACGTGATGGAACGGGAGATTCGCATCATGGATGTGCAGCCGACAAATCTGCAGCAACTGCTTGATGCTATCATCTCAATATGGACCAAAATCTCTGAGAAATGTTTCCAGAACCTTGTTGAATCTATGCCACGAAGAATTAATGCAGTTCTGAAGGCAAAAGGGGATCCAACACGGTACTAGCAAGATGTACCTATAAAGTGGCCGGTGAGTGTATTTTGTTGTTTTGTTCCACTATGAAAGAAAATCATATGGCTTTGGAGCATCATGTTTGAAGATTTTTTTTTATTTAAAAGTGAACTAACCCTTTAAAAGTGCCTCAGGACTAACAGTCATGAAAGAACCTGAGGGAAAATATAAATATTGACATTTCTGACATTGCAAGGAAGATTTTCACGCATTTATCAGTTCCAGTATAACTAATGCAGTTCACAAGCATCAAGCCCTATTGAAACCGTAAGAGCTCCTACGACAGAACTTGATGTGACATGGTCAGACATCCAGAGCTGAGAGTGATTTTACCAGCTTCATTTTGATTCAGTCAGCAATGAGTGAGAGGAGCCTTGAAATGGAAATATAGAGGAGGAAATGGTTGTGATGCTTTCTATGCGGAAGAGTTTAATAAAAACCCAGAGACAGGCTGTTTACAAACTATCAAGTCCACAAACACTGCAGTAACTGCAGGGTGGTCTTAATACAGGTCTTGTATCGTACAGAGAGAGGCATACAAATCACGCAGACATAATCCAATCAATCTCAGACGTTGGAGCCCTTCCCAACAAGCTGTGCCGACATAAACAATCCCATATCGGGACAGCGACTGACCTTTAAGATGATTATTTTAAGCAGATCCATGGTGATTATTCATTCATATCTATGTATAACCAAATGTAGCCTGTAATTAATATTGACCATCAGATCATAATAGTTATAATCAATCCAAAAATCCAGTTTGTACATTCTGCTGGGTTTTTTTCTCCACACCAAGTGATCTATTTGAAATCTCTCTAAATGAAAGTGTTTCCATTTTCATCTATAATTCTGGAAGAACGGAAAGCGCTTTTTGTTCTCCTCCTGCAAGAGACTCATTTAAAAATGAATGTGCTCAGTGTGGGGGCAGTCCAGTATAAGGCTGTTGTTTGTCAGTGTAGAAAACTGTGGCACAGGGTCACTTTCAATAGCGTGAATGTGAGCCGAATACAGGATGAAAGCGTGCCCGGCTCTTTGATATTCGTCAGGGGTTGCCGCGGCCCTATGCATCGTGTCGCATCCACATCCCTTCCACATCTCCTGTATTTGAGCTTCCTCTGAAGAGCTGGGGATATTTTTAAGTCCAGAGGGCCTCAAAGGTTCATCACCTCGGATATTAGAACAACGCAGACACTGTTTGGGGTCGAGGAGGGGGAGTTTTGGGGCGGTAGAAGAAGCGGTCGTTTGTTGGAGCTGGGTCCGTCAGACGTCACCACTACCATAACCTTTTAACGCTTCGGCGAGGAACCCCGGATTGTGACGCCCCAGGGATACAGGCATCTCTGATAAGGGGTTGTGAATGAGGGTTAGAATGTATCCAGCCACTTATATTCAGGGCGGATGTCTTGGAGACATCGAAGACACTGACTCAAGCCATCAGCAGAGTCAGAAATGATTGTGAAATGGGGTCATGAGAGATCCACATGTTCTAGAGCTGAATGCAGTGTGTGTGTGTGTGTGTGTGTCTGTTTGTTGAGAGGGAATGGGTCAAGTACTGGTTATTTAGTGCAAAACATTTCCTTTTCTATCACAGTACAAATGATTTTTTTAAAACCTTTTTTATTTTTTTATTCAGTAGCGGAAACAAGCTTCTGTAGTATATATATATATATATATATATATATATATATATATATATATATAAAAGTTTGCATGTGTGTTTTTTGTTTAGTTTCATATATTTTTTATGTTAACATTTTTTTATATATTTCAGATTTTTTTATAAAACCAATGTATAATTATATTTTATAATATACTTTATTCATCAAAGCATCCTGAAAAAAAAAATAATAATAAAAAAATATTACAATATTACTGTTTTTACTGCTTTATCATAGAAATGCAGAAATATGAGATACGAGACAAGAATATGAGACTTCTTTGAAAATATATTTATAAAAAAAATCATAATTATTACAAACTTTTCACCGGTAGTGTATTGTATATTAGCAGCATTACAACAAATATGTACGTTTTATAAAGCCATTTTAATGTATGCAAAGAAAATAAAATGAGAATTTTCATAAATAATTTTTCATCTGTAAATTTAATTGACTTGATTATGGAAATAATATGCATTTGAACTTAGTTGTTTAATGTATCAGCCCTAGAATTTCTAGCAACAACAACTAGGCTATTGTGATATATACTACCATGGTATATGAAATTGGTGGTCGCACCACCCGCCCCTATACGTGGTGTTTATTACAACAAAGTTAAATTCAGGAAATAGCTGCAGATTCTGTCAATGCTACTATTGCCAAGCAACCAAATTAATGCTCCTGAATGAAGGAAAATTGTGACCAATAGTGCAGCCCTTATCTTTACTATGAGCGCATGGCTTAATGGGAACAGTATTAACCATAGTGTGCTACCATCTGTCCAGCACATTAGTGTGTTAAAAAGCCAAGGAAAAAAAGAAAGAAATGAGAAACTACGGCATTACTGATATTTTTGGCTTCGGAATCACTGAGCTCGGCCGCGTGCAGATGGTGAGGTGAAATCGAGAAGCACATAAGGGTTGTAATCGAAAGGACACGGAAATAAATAAATAAAGCGAGTGATAGTGGAGGAAATAAATCCAGGTGTCCATGTACTTTATCAGGAGCATTATCAGCTTGATGGCGAGGAGGGAGACGAGGCCGGTGTCTATGTTTGTGGCAAGATAGTGGAAAAACAATTTTACCCTCCTTTGCTAATTCAGCTCTTCGCCTGGATGGAATCGCATCATCTAAATAAGGAAGCCAAATGTTTTACACCTTTGCATATAATGGAGCTGCGATAAGACGTGACTCTTCACTGGCCTGAATGACATTTCCTCGCATATTGTTATTTTTCTGCAAAACCTTCACGTGGTGTGGTGAGCAGAGAAGGACGCACTCGTGCAGCACCGAGGCACGTGCCAGGGTGTGATTTTAAAACCCTGCCATTTCACATTCCCTTGACAATAAAACAACAGACACGGCGTGTTTTATGTTTGCGTTAAATATCCCTCGGTGCAGCACCTCCGTGACAGCTTATTCGCTGACAGATTGATCGCAGCTCTTATGTGTTCTCACGTTGTTCAAGCAAATACTGAGAATCCCGACAAGAGCTCCAAGGTTTCAACGGCCCGCTCAGCCGCCCGGATAAAGCCTTGGATCAATACTCATCCAAAATCCATACATCGAACGGATTCGACAACAAAACATTCGTCGTCACACAAACACACACGAGCGCATGCATAGCTTTCAACCCTTCAGGAACCCTTTTTAGAATCGGAGTTTATTTGATTCCTTTTCAAGCTAAGTTTTGAATAGCATTCCACTTGTATGGGTATGAAAATATTAAATAACATATGTGACCCTGGACCACAAAACCAGTCATAAGTCGCACAGATATATTTGTAGTAATAGCCAACCATACATTGTATGGGTCAAAATTATCGATTTTTCTTTTATGCCAAAAATCATTAGTATATTAAGTAAAGATCGTGTTCCGTGAAGATATTTTGTAAAATTCCTACTGTAAATATATCAAAGTGTATTTTTGTGAGTGGATATGCATTGCTAAGGACTTCATTTGGACAACTTTAAAGGTGATTTTCTCAATATTTTGATTTTTTTTTGCACCCTCAGATTCCAGATTTTCAAATAATTGTATCTCGGCCAAATATCGTCCTATCCTAACAAACCATACATCAATGGAAAGCTTATATATGATGTATATAAAAACACTTATGACTGGTTTTGTGGTCCAGGGTCACATATAGAAGTTCTATATTTATTGTAGGCCTATAAAAATTATGTATATTTTTACACAAATTATCACTGTCACTCAGATGTGATGTCATTTCCTCTACAAGCAACAACTTGTCCATAATGAAATTCTATAAAAAGTTAGTGCACTTGTTTACCAGGGAGGCAACAGTGTCAGTGAAGAGCATGTTTGAGATCAAATAGCTGCATGAGACATGATGTAAACAAAGAAAAACTGTGGTGCATGGTGTTAGCGACATCAAGGTTGTTGATTCAATTCCCAGGAAATGCATTGACTGATGAAATATATAGGCCTACCTTGAATTGCTTTCGATGAAATGATCTGCTAAATGTAAATGTTATTAAATTATTAAGTTGAATGTGTTTAGCACACACAAAATGCTAGCAATTAAATTAGCATAGCATTTTATTAATTAAATGCTTATTCCATTGCAACAAAACCCCAACAATTTAGCCTCTAGTAAAGTTTGTTTCGAATGTTATCGAATGATAGTGTACTTGTTAACTAAGGAGACAACAGTGTCAGCGAAGAGCTTGTGATGAAACATATGTGTGAAGGTGTGAAGAAAATAAAGAACGAGAATAGAATATTTCAAGCTGTCAAATTAGCCTATAGAGAGAGAGAGTTTTAATCCAGAAATGTCATTTCACCTGATGATGTGCGTCTACAGTTGGACATTGTTGGTGGAGAAATTAAAAAACTATTGTGTGAGGTGTGTTTTAAGAGAGTTTATTGTACCCATAGTTGAAGAAAAATCACATGCATTCGTTTAAAACCTTGAATTAGTGTGTGAATTTAAAATTTGAGCAAGCCAAAATGAGCATAGCATGGTGGCTCTTCTAAAGTGCAGGAAATGAACTTCCAGAAGCCAGTCGGTCAGTAAACAGTGGCTCAGACAATCAGCAAATGGGGAAAAAAGAAAAAACGTCTGGCCTGGAGCTTTTGGCACCCACTGTGTCATTACAATCAAAAGGCGATCTACATGTATATTTACACTCCAGCACCTGTTTCGTCATCCGCGTCTCTTCAGGAAGTAAATCAGCATCATGGTCTGCAGCTTTTGCCTACCGTCCAGCTCCACGCAATCAAGAGTCCCGGCAATCAGCCGGGTTATTTTCCTCGCGCTGGCAGAGTTAGTAGGCCACTTCAGTGCATTACCTCTCCCGGCCCAGTCGTGAGACTTGTCAATGCGGTGCAATAAAAAGAGATTGAGACTGAAAGTTGAGATTGAGTTTTATTGTCATTTTTACTGCGCCTTACGAACATCGATTTGCCTGGGCCAAGACAAAGCAAGAGATGGATATACAGATTGGAGCGACTAATACCACGCCTGCCATCGTAAAAATCACAGACTGCAAAGTCAGTCTGAAGAGGTGATTTTATGTCTTGAAAATGTAGTCTCAGGGTGCTGAGCACATTTTTTCCCTTTAGCATGGCTATGTTTCTGTCTTTCTTTCTCTCTCTTTCTTGCTCTAATGGTTTACTTGAACACAAGATGGTGGCTCCATACAGCACTTATACACTTCAGCCACAATTTAAAATGAATAGGTGTGATTGCAAAAAAAAGTAATTTGGTTTAAAATTTCAAAGATTCAACGATTATTTCGAAGATTTCTGGTTGTCAAACGTTAGTGGAGCATGTCCATGGTTAATCTGATGAACTACATTTGAGCTTAGTCTAGACACATGTTTTTCAACTTACTATAGATATAGGAAGGCAACAAGACACATTCAAATAACATTGTTTCCTTAGAAGGTAGAATACCTTAATTTATCGACTGACTGGCAGCAAGGTATCTGATAACCCAAAATTATATATTCACTAAAATTACCTTGGGACCAGTTGGTTAAAAGTGCTTATTTGCAGATGCCACTAGTTTTTTCTCTAATGCAATGACATTCAACCATTTTTAAGTGACAATTGGTGCCGCTTACATATGTCATGTACGGGCCTCCATAACCGCTGTACTGTGTATTAGTAGATGGGCATTGATTATTTTCAACACAAAAGTATTTCACACTGATTTAAGACCATTTACATTTATCCAAAAAAGCATACATTACATTCAAGTGTAAGTAAATAAGTAAGTAAGTAATGGGAATCGAACCCATGACCTTCAAACTGCTAGCAACAAGCTCACAATTTAGTAAAACAAGGGAACAAATTATTATATTGTGTGCACGATTTACTTAAAACAAGGGACCGAATTAGTAAAACGTGCTGATGTATTACTAAATCGTAGGAACGAATTCCATTGAACGAATTAATTTATGGCCACACTATTCATATTTTTCCCCGTATTACATGTGCGGGGCTCCGTATCCGCTGTACTGTGTATCAATATATGGGCATTGGTTATTTTCAACACAAAAGTATTTCACACTGATTTAAGACCGTTTACATTTATCCAAATCAGTGCACGTTACATTTAAGTGCAAGTAAGTAAATAAGTAAGTAATGGGAATCGAACCCATAACCTTCACACTGCTAGCAACAAGCTCATAATTTAGTAAAACAAGGGAATGAATTAGTAAAACTTGCTTAAGTATTAGTAAGTCATAGGAACAAATTGTTCATTTGTGGCCACAATATTCATTTTTTTCCCCCGTATGTCTTGTGTGGGGCTCCGTATCCACTGAACTGTGTATTAGTAGATGGGCATTGATTATTTTTTTTTATTTCACACTGATTTAAGACTGTTTACATTTATACAAATCAGCATACATTACATTTAAGTGGTTTTGTAAGATTATGCTTTCCCTGGGAATTGAACCCATGACCTTCACACTGCTAATAACAAGATCTACTGTATGAGCTACAGGTACAGAGTGGCCACATCTGAAATCGCCCCTATACCCTACAATTACTACAGTATATTACTTCACTATTATAGAGTGAATGAAAGCGAATTTGGACACCGGGTGCACCAGAAACGCTGGGGACGGCATGTGGAATTCATTCAATTTTAATAACAATTGAAAAACAGCATCATTTTTTGCAGTTTGCATTTTCTATAGTGCATATGTGGAAGTCATGACACCATTTGAATGCCTTGGGGACGTCACTAATGTGAGTTTATATTCCAGCTGGTTTACCTAACGCTGACACTATCGTAGCAATTCGTTATCCTCCCTCAGCTGCTTGTCAAAGCAACAGCTGGGACAAACAAGCCCCGGAGTCCCACGCAGACCAATGAACTAGTCCTGAACCAATCCTGCTCTAAATATTTATACCTCTCCACATTATATTTGATATATATATAGTGTTCAAACAGGACGTTTGAAGCGCTTACTGGACATAACGAATTCTGCTGTCCACCATAAATGACAGTGCTGATGGGATTACTCTAACCTCTAGCCTTCAAAGATTTGTTTGTGTATTTATTTATCTCTCGGTATTCAACCCCAGCGCAAGCTCATCAAGTCATCAGCCCGCCAACGGAGGCCACGCTCCAAAAATGAAGGGATTAAAGAAGGAGTTTAAGCTGTGGATGTGTTTGCTCGGCATTTTGATATACACCCGTTCACTCAGCATGTGTTTATGCAGCACTTAGACGCCAGTTCTCAACCAAACAACTGCTACGAAGCATCAGACCATATTCAACTCTAATCTGTTTTGGTTCTTATATTATTAAAGAGATTTACTCCTGTTGTGAAGTGTAAACCTATCAAATTAAAAGGGCCATAGAGGGAAAGCTTAGGCAGAAAGGTAGAAATGTCTTTATAGGTGTGTGCAGTCAACTGTTGATGTTGTATTACCACTAATCGCATTGGTAAGCACCTTCTTGATACGCTAAATATGCCTTCAAGGCTATTTTTACATTTATAATACAAGTCACACAATTATATACATTGTTTACTGCTGTTCTGTTCTTATGCATTTATTTATTTCTTTATTTTAGGCTTTATTTTAGTCAAATATAAACAAGAAACTATAATCAACAATTTTTTTTTCTTCTTTCTTTTCATGTATACAGCCCACTGCACCACATTTGAAACATGGCAACAAAACTTGTGAATCTTTAACTACACATTGCCATATAAACTGCCAGTAGCTACACTGATTTAAGTTGTGTTTGATTCACTAAAAAGAACCGACTCGTTAGAGTCATTTGTTCCGGAATCGGACCACCCTGCACTGTATATTTTTAAACTGATTCATCAGAGTCATTCGTTCGGGAATCGGACTTCATTGTTTGCACTGCATGTTGTTGATTCATTAAAAAGAGCGGCTCATAATTATTCATTCAGGAATCGGATTCAACTGATTGCTCTGTATGTTTTTGACTCATTAAAAGAACCGATTATAATCATTCGTTCGAGAATCAGACTTCACTGTATTTTCACTGTATGTTTTTTGAATCACTAAAAAATGTCCTCCATAATACCATCTGTAAGCAACTATTAATAAAATAGCAAGTAGCAAATTATGGTTCACGAAACATAAGAAATGTGTCAATATAGAAAATTGTGAGCATTCATTCAGCTTGTACTCTCCAATATAAAGGCCTGTAGTGTATAAAACAGTAAAGCATGACACTAATAGCCAAGGTCATGAGTTCAATTCCCAGGGAATGCATGAATAAATGTGAGCGATGTAAAAGTGTCCACCGAATGTAGGAATGTAAAGGACTACAAACCAAAATATATGTCCATTCTCTTTTCGTCGTAGTCTATTAATACAATTCTCCACTTTTTCTCGTACTGTCATTAACTTTTGAAACTCTCTTTTATATGGTATCTTAAATCCTTGAAATTTCAAACCAAGCAGAGCTTCAGGGTATCTTCTGTCCTTTCATATCTCACAGACAGATATTAAACAGTTCATATACTGTTCTAAGGCAACATATTTGTAATATGGCTTTCAAGTGATACATCCTTTCAGGTTTTTATATCCTTCAATTTGAAGTTCAGAAATATAATGGAACTTGTTAAATTGAAATGCACTTATATTGATCTATAATTGTACATTGTAGAAAAGCTCACGTATTACTGGTGCAATGTGCAGTGACAGCTGGCTACAAAATCCCCTTTATCAGATAGTCAGTTGTGTTTATCATTGGTTTATTTTATAAGTGCTTCCATTTTACAACTTTCACTCAAGAACAATATATTCATATACTGTTTTTTTTTTTTTTTTGCCTTGTTTACTTGATATACTTCTTCATTAGTCTATTTTTAATAGATGTAGACCTACTTTGAGCAATGTCAACAAGTTTTGTGATTCAAAAGTTAACTTTAATCAGTGTAGTTGTGATTTTAACAGTTGCACACTTTCTAAACTTTGATAAACCTCAGATCTGCATGATAAAAGTGTTACATTGAGTGAATAATGTCTAGTGCTTTTATCTGCAGTAAAACCTGATTAAAGCTAAAAATGCAAAGTTTCACAGTGTCAAAAGCAGTGGACTAAAAACCAGAAAAGAAAAAAATCGCTTTTCAACATTTATTATGAAATTAAAAAGATAAACTTTCACTGTTCAAACAATGCTCAGCAGAAAGCAAAAACAAAATAATGATATTAATAGTCATCAAGAATTACTTGAGCTGCATACAGATTGCAGTGGGGAAGTACATTATAACAAGCCAAAGAAAAAAATATGCAGAAAGAAAATCATAACAGTCCATTATAGAATAACACAGCACATTAAGCAAGATTACCAGGAGGTCAATTTACATAAAACATCTTTTATGTACATTATAAATTACGGTGGGTGCAGTGGAGGGGTGGAACAGGAGAAGTTCACTACAGATTATGGTAATCAAAGCTATTAATCTGAAGAGAAGGGGGTGCTGTGATCTGACAGGATGACTCCTTCAACCTTTGGAAAGGCCCTGCAGAGCTCATTGTGTCATAATGATGTCATCGTTTCAGAGAAACAGCACCTAAGGATGGGCACAGTACTCTCAGAAATAAAGGTTCTTCAACACATCTTCTTATCATTGCTTTTTCTAGGAGTTTCCAATTAGTTGTATTGCTCTTTGGAGATTAGAAAACTTCTTGATGTTACATTACAGGTTCTTCGGATCAGAGTTTCTGGGTTCTTTAAAGTGGACGGTTATCTGTAAAGGACTTAAACGGTTCTTTGTGTTTCTAACTGGAACCTTTATTTTTAAGAGTGTACAGTGGTGTTCATGTGGGGTGTGTGTCTTCTGTCCCGAAAATGTTGAGATGAATTGGTGCACATTAGATGAACCCCTACTGTTCCTCAGGTGAGCATTTGAAACAGTGTGAAAACATGTGGACAAAAATGAAAAAGTGTCCAAAACATCACAAACGAGTCAAGAAACATTTTCTTCCACCGTATCTACTTTAGCCATTTCATATTGTGTAGGTTTTCACCCAAATGCATCGTTCTGGTGTCATTCAAAATTGCAGCATGTAGGTACCATAGGATGAAATAAGCAGAGAGACTTCTGATGTTATCGTGATAGGGTTTAATTATTGGTTTATATTCTACATTATATATAATTAGGAGTCATGCAATGCCAATAATCAATCAAAGTTAATATGTGAATGAGAATGAAGGACAAAAATATATGGAAATAAAAATCAGAAGGATTTCATCTAGCCTCTCAAAGATCATACAGCGAATCCGGGAGCCATCTCTTATCAATCAGTTTGCTTTATGAAATGAAATTATGATGAATGATGCTGACTTTTGCTTGTGACTTCAGCAAATGAGCTGCCAGAGAGCTGGCAGAGGAAACAACACAACTAAACACATTGGAGCATTCATCTTTTGGTTTCTTCATCTCTCTCTCTCTCTCATTTTGACTTCAAAAATAAAACAAAATCATTCTAAAACATCCAGACAGAAACATACTTGGTATGTTCAAGGCCCTGAAACATATTTGGACATTTAAACCCTGCTTAAAATGCCTGAGGAGCCCTTAGCCTCGTGGGCAGCGCTATGACACATAGCATGGTTGCGACCCGAGTTTGAGTTCTGGCTTGTGGTAATGAATACTCCAAAGAGTATTTGGATGCTTACTGGTTGTGAAACATTAGTGTTTTACCTGTGGTAACACTGCTGGGACACCTGAGTGAACTTGAGGGGAAGTGACCATACATAAAGTAAGAAATGGTTAAAAGTCATCACAAGAAATGAGTAGGAATTGGCTAAGAAAAAGGTTCTGCAGTAATTATTTGTGTCATTGCAGGTGCCACTTACTGTGATATTTTGTAAATGAAATTCATGCCTTTTTAAGTGTGGATTAAATGTCCAAAGAATTTTTGAGACCACTGAAGGTTAATTTAGTCGCATTTACTCACAGTCGTGTGAATAATTGTGTGATCATGAAAATGATGGGGGGGAAAAGTCAACAACAAATGTTTGAAAATCCTGGTAATTTGCCAATGGACTGTGCTAGTTTGAGTAATAAATAAAAACTCCCCCATTGGTTGTTAGCATAGCAGAAGTATGTATCTCAGTGTATTGTCCATGCAGGAAAGGAAGGTCTTGCTTGAAGTTCTACCACACAATAACATCTGTGTGATTGTATAAAAGTCTTGAGCTTGCTAAAAAAGTTCTGCCAGCACCCAAGTGGGGTGCCTTCAACCCTACCTCAAACGTACAGTTTGTTCCTATATTTAGAAGTTTTACACAGGCTTTGCAACAGGCATCCTGAGGCAACTTTCCATTCTTGCACCGCCTCGCCTGTCTTCCATCATACCCTATCAAAAGCAGTTTGACAGTTTGGCCCCAACATGGGCTATAACTGCAAAGTACTTTAGATCTAATAAGTTCAACTTGAACCTCAGATGCTGAGCCTCACAGGGACAAAACAGGGAAGGTTTCACCTCGGCATTGAGGGTGCAGAACGTGCACAATCAATGGTCTGAAAGATAAGCCTGCTTGTTCCCACTGGGGATTTGACTAACTGCGCTGCAGGCAGAATGAGTTACGTAAGAGAAACGGACAGCCGTGTATAGTTCTGAATTGCAAGCCACTGCCGTTTGGGCTGAAACAGTGAGACTGACCCTTAAATTGATTGAGATTTATCTACAAAATGCATTTGGAGAATAAGGAACCTTTCCAAAGACAAGAATCTTTGGTTTCCAGTGTGTACATTTGGGACAAACCCTACCTACCTTGTGGTTCTGAATGTTAGATTACTCTGTGGTGCCAATGTATTGTGTAAAATTGGTGCACTGAAGGTGAAAAAATGAGAAAATTCATAACATTACATCCTTCGTTCAACCCCAACTGATCTTAAAAGGGATAGTTCGCCCAAATATGAACATTCTGCCATCATTTACTCACCTTCATGTTGCTCCTAACCTGTATGACTTTCTTCAAGAACTATGTAATTTCAGTCACTGGGGTCCAAAACAACATTGGACCCCCCCTTACTTTCAATGTGCAGACTAAAAAGCATTAAAGGAATAGTTCACTCAAAAAGGAAAATTTCATTCAATCATTTACTCACCCTCAAGTTGCTGTATGAATTTCTTTCCTCTGCTGAACACAAAAGAAGATATTTTAAAGAATGTTGGTAACCAAACAATTGATGGACACCACTGACTTCCATAGAATGGAGAAAAAAATTGGGCAATTGGGTCCATCAACTGTTTGGTTACCCATATTCTTCAAAATATCTTCTGTGTTCAGCAGAAGAAAGAAATTCATACAGGTTTGGAACAACTGGAGGTTGAGTAAATGATGACCCTTTAAAGCATTTTTCAAAATCTATTCTTTTGTGTTCTACACAAAGGCAAACAAATTTGCAATGACACAAGGGTGAGTAAAAGATGACAGAATGTTCATTTAATAACATAACACTGCATCAGTCCAACGCGATTTACATAATATTTAATCTAGTCTCCCTGTAAACCAGTCAAAGAGGAGCCCAACAACATGCAATAATGAATTGCAGAGGCTCTTTATTCAAGACAATGAGAGGCAGCGAGCAGCCGCGAGTGTTGTACCCTAGCTAAATCTCTTTCCCTGGCCCAATGGAGCCCCTCCATCAGCTCAACGCGCCAGATATCGCAACAGACATCCCCCTCAGGTGCAATAATGTCACAGTCCATTAATCTTCTCAAACTTCAGGCCCTGATCCTGGGAGCCCCGTCCATGCTAATCCCTTATTAATGTGGCAAATGAACCTGTGGAGAAAGAACTACTCCCTCCCGGCCCTTCACCATCACAATGCGGAGTCTATTACCGTCTTCCCTCGTACCGTCTCGAGTCTCTACTGTTTGCATTAGGATGTCCATTCATTGAAGCATAAAGCCACTCGAGAGAGCTTGAACACACACACACACACACACACACAGCTTCATTCCACAAATTATTCGCTCTGTGCCCTCGCTAGTAACCTTTGTCTAGCACACATATGGCGGAGCGTGAGCCCGATGCATGCGTAATCTCTTAAGATTCAATGTTGCAATTCAAGTCAGCAACCAGACCTTTTTGTTCCGTTTTGGTTTTGTTTTAGCTCGTTGAGACTCCCAGGATAGGCGATGCGTACAGATTCCTTCTATTATGTGACAGTGGGAAAAACCTGACTGCACTCTGCTTTGCCAGATTAGAGGACAGCTCAGTAACAGAGGAAACAGTGCATGCGAGACAATCATCTGGTCTCTAAAAACAGTCCCAGTGAATCTCTCGGGTCTGATTGCTTCCTAATCCAAACAGAATAACCACATCACTTCAGAATAATTTCAAGTCATTATTGCTAGCACTCACCGGTAGAGCTGTTAGCCTGCTCTTAGAGCTTGGATACATATACATGAGGCTTTCTAAGAATCTATATTTCTGGACAAAGATCAGATAAGACACCTGAATTTGATATACGAGGTATAAGTGATTTTTTTTCATGTGAAATCTGAGCAAATGCTTCTACATTCCCTACATATGAGTATGAGCAGAGAGTATTCTCTAGCATGAAGCACAAACGCTCTTATAAATACTTGCATGACTTCGGTTTGCTATGAGCAGTCACTTCCCAGTTTAATTTCTCCAACTGAGTTTATTAATCAGGCTTGTTGAGGAGTTTTCCTGCAGAGCGGAGTCTTGCACACTATGCATGCACTCTTAATCAATAACCTAAATGTTTCATGCACTTCGTAATAGACTTTTTAATGCGCCTCCATCCTGAGAAGCTATTGAACCGTGATGTGTGCGTGCGTGTTTGCCCCATGCAATAAAAAAAAAAAACTACAAATGAGAAATAAATGGCCTACTCGGATTATTTAGCAATAAACGCTGTTCATCAACGAGTTCTTTGGAAGGTGAGCAATTTGTATCTGTTATATGATTGAATTTCATGCCGAATAACATAGTAAAGTGACAGACAAATGATACGCATTGATTCCTGGACACAGTGGAAATATCTCTACAATACTTATCGTTATCAGCAGTGTTATAGAAACGACTGAAAAGTAGACATGTTATTGCATTATTTTAGCACATGAATATTAATTATGTGACTTGACTAGTTCTTATAGCTCAAAGATGAGGTCATGAGTTTAATTCCAAGTGAATGCAAGAACTGACAAAATGTAAGCTTTGAATGCAATGCAAGTTGCTTTGAATAAATACATTAACGTCTTATACCTGAATTGCTTCTGCTTGGTCTTAAAGGGATAGTTCACCCCAAAAGGAAAATTCTGTAATAATATGTTTCTTCTGTGCATTAAAAAAACATTTTGAAGAATGTTGGGTTCCAAAAAACATCAGACCCCATTGACTTTCATTCATGCATACTGGTTTAGAATGACATGAGGGTGAGTAAACGATGACAGAATTTTCATTTTGGTGTGAACTATCCCTTTAGAGCAGTAGTTTTACATGGCCACCTAAATTTTTTTTTTCATTGCACTGTGGCCAAGCAAAACGAAAATGGTTTTCTGCACCCCTGACTATCAGACAAGTTTGCATGTGCTCATTGTTGTTTGCATTGCTTCAGTTCAGTCGGTGAACAGAAAGGCCAAGTGTTAATTGCCCTATGGCTGTCAGCAGAGGTTTTGGGTGCCATAATAAGCTTGCCACTGATGTGCCTCTAGCTGTGCTAACTAGCTCTGCATGGAGGCTGCCCCAGTATCTATGAGCTTTAGAAAGGAAACGCAGTCAATGGCCTTTAAAGGATTGAGACAGAAACACAAAGGGCAACCCCTGTTCAAAAACTGCCCCCTCTGGACTGAGCGAACAGTGCATTTCACAGTATGGTACAATCCATCTACAGCGTTGACAGGCATCTGTCTATGCTCTTACAGTGCTGGCTATTGTTTTGGGTCACTGAGTCATTCGTAAAAGGCATGTACAGCACGACAGCATGGTTTCCCAATAGGACAGTAGCTGCAGAGGCCACTCTCTTGGCCTGGATTGCAGTTCATTATGTAATCTGTCGTTCTACATTGGTGTACTCCTTTCTTGCTCCCTACAATGCAAATCTAAGATGGGGGAAGGAAAGAGAAGGCAATGAATTGCCTTGCATATCCAAAATCTCACTGAAAAACCTCTTTAAAAAATTCTTAATTCAGTTTGATTCTCTTATTTGGAAGGGGAATGGGATGCACTGAGTTGCACTGTAAACTATAGGAGGGTCATATCCTGTGTGGCCTGCTCCGAAGCATGTTTGTGATCTGGACCACCCTCACAAGAGCAAGCCAACACAGACGCCCCCATCTCCCAGACTCCCATCCGCCCGGAAAACAATATTAGACAAGCTTTTGTTTGTACAACTTTCACGCCGAAGGAAATTATAAATCCTCCACACACTCAATCTGGAATATGCAGAGTTGTGTGTTTACTTTAGCTACACTTTGTGGACAAAATTATCCCCTGAAGTGAGCTGAATCTGACAAATCTTTCCATTGGGGACTTCCAGGGAATGTCCTCAATAGGAAAAGTGATTCACACAAAAAACAAAACAAAACAAAAAACAATGTTTTGGGACAGGCTTAGTCTGTAGTAATTATTAATAACCTTTTGTTAACTTTGTCAAAATGAACAGATAAAAACAATACCAACCAACAGTATATGATTGGTCCTCATGCAGAGACAGTATATATATATATATATATATATATATATATATATATATATATATATATATATATATATATATATAGAGTTTATGAACATGTTGGTCTTTGGGCATAACATTACAACATTGTCCCCAGAAGTTAGCCTATCTTGTTCTCAATTAGAAAAACATTCATAATTGAACTTAAAAACTCATATTCATAAATACAGTATTTTTTTAAACTTTAAAAACACAGAATTGTCCCCAGAGGTGAGATTATTCTGCCCTCAATTAAACCAGCCATAAATAAACTAAAAATAATCCTAAATTTATAAATAGTTAATAGTTAATGTATAAATTTAAAAAGGTTAAATAAATAAATAAATAAAAACACAAAATTGTCTCCAGATGTTAACTTATGTATTCAATTTGAAAAAACAAACAAACAAAAACATCCATGAATAAACTGAAAACTGAAAAACATTTTTTTTTTGAAGAATTTGAAGAATTGTCATGTCCCCAGATATTAGCGTATATATATATATATATATATATATATATATATATATATATATATATATATATATATATATATATTTTAATTATTATTAACACAAAATGCTTGGTTTAAAGGTGTATGGGTAAGTTTTGGGGTAGTCTGTAGTAATAATTAGCATCATAATTAGCCTTAAAAAAAACAGAAGGTTTTTTTTTAGATAGCTAAGTAAACAAGCGTGTATGTGTTTGTTCTATAACGGTCAGACCTTATCTTATACATCTCTAACAGCCATAACCAATCTGTTGTGTATTCAGTCCATCATTAGACATGAGCTGTTTACTGAGAGAGATGCTCCCATACACGCACACACATACACACACAGACAAAAGGGCAAGGGAAAGACAAGGAGACAGAGAGAGACAAAAAGTGAGCGAGAGATAGAGAGAGAGAGAGAGAGAGAGAGAGAGTGAATGAGAGAGAGAGAGAACAAGTAACTGCCCCCATTTCTTCCCTATGCATTACAGACACTGCATGTTGGCCCATAGCCAGAATGTGCCATACAGAACAACAGTGCCACCTAAAGGTAATATTCCCCTCCCTCCCTCCCTCCCTCCCTCCTTCCTACCCACCCTCCCTCAACTCTCTCCCTCATCTTCTGGGTCTCATACTATGAGATGCTGAGCTTAGAAACTCGCTTTTGCGATTTTTAGCGCTTTATACAGTAGAACTTTCTTTGAGAAATATGCATAGCAACCCAAAGAGAATACTGTTCTATACTGAAGGTCTGTGACAGTTTATTGGTGTAGAATGTTGAAACCATTGGATTTAATGAACCAGGAGATAATGTTTAATGTTGTGTGTGCGCATTTTTACATTAGTAGATTAACTGGAGTCCAAGATTAATTAAGAAACCGGAATCGTAGAGGATGCTAATTAACAAATGCAGAAAAAATTCAGTGGTTATTCATACAAGTGATGATTTTTTTGATAATGCCTAGACTCAAATGCATTTCTTCCACAAAGGAGTTTAGATGTCGAAATGAGAAAATGGTGATCGAAGTAGACAGGCGAGAAAAAAATGTTTCTTTCACAAACTCTCAGAGCATTGCATCTTTGAACCATGACAAAACAGTGAAATTAAACTGAATCTAGCCTTTTAAGATTCATATAAGTTCGATTCTTTTCAAATCTCACCCATTAAACCAATTGTTTATCCAGGATTTGTTTCAAGTAGAGGTTTGTAAATTAAAAAAGAAAGAAAGAAAGAACACAGAAATGCATGTTGTAAGATGATGACAATAGTATTCGCCTGGATCAGCTAGTTTCATATAAAACACATACAATATTTACGTCTTTTTTGGTCATTTGAGAACATCTACGGGGGGCTTTTTGAAATCTACATTCTACATAGTGCATCACAGATGTATCACTCAGAGCAAGTTAGCTATCACAGGCACTTCAGTACTGAGCAGGACAGTTATAAGCAGTACTTATAGACCAGTAAAAGTGTTCTTTTACCTGTCTGGTGTGCAAAGGTGCCCCCTTTGACTTGAAGCCTCCTTGTGAACTGCATTCTGAGGCACTGAAGTGATCAGAGCTGGTGGAGGAACGTTTGGAAAGCGTATCACAGCCCCCAACAAAGGTATTGTCCAGTGGCAGCTCCTGTATGACATGATGCTTTTTCACAGACACCGGAGTGTCAGCTTTGAGGTGGAAGGCCGACTGGGGTGAAGCGGACTTGTAGTGCCGGGCCAAGTCTGGGCTGCTGGGTTTGAAGGTGGTGGTAGGGGTGGCATTCCAATCAAAGCGTCCAATCCCGGGCTCCTCGAGCTCAGCCGGGAGACTGATGGTTCCATTTATGGGTTCGTGGGCAGGGTCGTCAGGTTTGTTCTCCTCGATGGTGACAAAGTTCAAGAGGGAGCTCTTTGGCGACTTCCTCTTTTTGCGCTTCTTCTTCTTGTTTTGCTTGCTCTCCTGGTTTGGGGACATCCACTCGGCACCCTGCTTCTTTCTCTGAGCAGCTTTGAACTGCGAGGCATGTCGGCAGCGTACCAGAACTGTTATGAAGATGACCACGATCACTACCATAGCGCCTGTCACAATGGCAATTATGGTTTTCAGATTGTCAACATTCTGATATGTCTCACTGCTCTCGCCAATGTTTCTATCCAGCGGCGTTTCCATTTTCCGTCGGATGAGGTCATGTATGTATGAGGAATTGCCAACTGTGTCGTTCACGAACAGGAAAACAAGGACAAGGGTGTGCAGAGACTTTGGATAGCCGAGATCACTGATGTTGACCACTAGCCTGTGGAGGCCGATGTCTGCGGGCGTGGGTTTCTGCTCTAATGTGATGTTTCCGGTTACGGGGTCGATTCTGAAAAGACCTTCTTTGTTGCAACTAACAATAGTGTACTTGAGTTCTGCATTCATACCTGTATCGCCATCTACTGCAAACACCTCGGCCACAACCGATCCTGGAATCGCAGAGAGTGGCACTAGTTTGAAAGAGGTGTTTGATGGGGGGTAGATGACGATGGGGGTGTTATCATTGACATCAATGACATTGATGGTCACTTTGGCAGCTGATGAACACGGAGGGCTTCCATTGTCCACGGCTCTGACGTCAAAGGTGTAGGAACTTTGCTGCTCTCGGTCAAAGGAAACGTTGGACTTTATGACTCCAGAATCTGGGTCCAGGATGAAGTTCTCATTATCGTTGAGGATTGAGAGTCTCACCACTGCATTCTCACCTGCATCTGCATCTGTGACTGTGATTACTCCAACTGTACTATATTTAGGCAGATTCTCTGACACAAAGAACTGAAAGTGGTTGTGTGTAAATTTAGGGCTATTGTCATTCTCGTCCAGTATGGTCACAATGACTGCAGCTTGACTCTGCAGAGCCCTGGTGCCATTGTCTCTAGCGGTGACCGTAAAGAGGAACCGCTCTTGTTCCTCCCTATCAAACACCCTGGATGCGGTTAGCACTCCTGTTTTGCGGTCAAGATCAAAGAATGATGCGTTGGGTCCAAGCTGGTAGACAATCTCCGCATTCCGTCCGCTATCCTCATCAGTGGCGCTGATGGTTGTCAGGAACATGTCACGCTGGTTGTTCTCCATGACTGCCAGCTCGATGACAGGCTGGGTAAAAATGGGCGGATTGTCGTTCTCATCTTCCAGCCGTACTCTAACCAGGGCAGTCTGGTTCAAACTAGGTTTTCCAGAGTCAGAGGCCACAATCTTGAAGATGTACTCCTTGGTTCCTTCATAATCGAGCAGTGCAGATGTTTCTAACAAGTACTGGTTATCATAAACTGCTTTGAGGTGAAAGGGAACATCTTTTTCAATGAAGCAAATCACCTTGCCGTTGACATCTGTGTCTTTGTCAGATACAGTAATGAGGGCAATCTTGGTGTTTATTGGATCTTTTTCAGAGAGCATTACAGTACCATTAATTGGACTGATGATGTATCTCAGGTCAATGTTTGGAGCGTTGTCGTTAACATCGGTCACATTGATAGTTATGGTGGCTCTCGCCGGACTTGAGCTTCCATCGCTGGCTAGTACTGTGAGTTTGTGAATGGCAGTCTCCTCTCTGTCAAGTGGCCTTTGAACTGTTATGAGCCCAGTGGTGGAGTTCAGAGCAAAAAGTCTCCGTGTCGCTGGAGACACCTGGGTACCAAACATGTATTTTATTTCTGCATTGGCCCCCACATCTGCATCGGTGGCTTGCAGCTGAACTACAGATGTCCCAACGGGAGAGTTTTCAGGGATGTGGACCTCAATTTGGCTCTCTTTGAAGACAGGCCGGTTATCGTTAACATCAGTGACAGTCACCTGTAGAATGGCAGTGCTGGATTTCTGTGGGTTCCCCCCATCCTCCACTTTTACTTTCATCACATAAGTATCTTTCTGCTCTCTGTCTAAATTCTGTTGAACGATAAGCTGAGGCCATTTCTCTCCCTCTGGTGTCTCCACAATATCCAGACCGAAGGCACTCTGCCCGTTCAACAGCTCGTATTTGTGTACACTGTTGGGTCCGGTATCTGGATCGGTGGCAGAAGGAATAGCAAAGCGGCTGTTGATGAGTGTGTTTTCTGGAATTGAAATGTTGATCACAGGAGAGGGGAACATGGGGGCGTTGTCATTGGTGTCTTTGACAATTATCTTAATTTTGATTAATCTGAAATAGTCATTGGGTAAAATGACAACCTCAATTTCAAAGGAGCACTCGCTGTCTTCAAAAGAGGGGCCAGGACAGAGTTTCTCCCTGTCTATACGGTTGGAGGTGGTAAAAATTTCTCCTGTATTGCTCATCACTCTAAGTAGCGGGGTGTCACCTGCTTTCGAAACAAGTCGGTAAACCAAACTACTGCTAGCTGTGGTGGCAGAGTACATATGGGAGATGTTCAAGTCCTTTGGTATGTTTCCAATAAGAACATTCTCCTGTAGCTCTTCTCGAATAGGGTAAATGAGCTCTTGGGCAATGGTTGGATCTAACCAGAAACAAGCAACTAATGTTGCCAACAAGAAAAAATCCCTTAAATCCATGACAGCAGTTCACGCGTGTTCCCGCTGCTTTAATTCAAACAGTTGTCTCCATATGGTGTTGTCAGAGCCAAGGTTTCACAGAGCCTTACATTCGTAGATAAAGAGCAGCCAAACACGACCCTACAACACACAACATTATAATACGTTACAATGAATTCCGTAACATTCAACACTCAAGGTATAGAACCAACAAATGGTCCATCAAAACCATTATAATTAAAAATCAAATGATAAATGTTTACAGTTTGGTTTATAGTATGGCTTTACAAAAATGGCACTGCATTCTAGTTATAATTCTTCAATTCATTCTAACCATCACTACAGCCTGGTCTTCACTGTAATCATTTCCCTGTGCATACACAGAGGCTCTAGATAAAATAATTCAGCCAGTCAAGCACTCAGCATCACCTTTTAAGAAATTTCACATGAAATGCCTTTAATATCACCCCCTTCAAAGTGACGCATCATGCATTTGGGAGTTAATCTAATTATTATTTCATTGTGAATAAATAGCATATGCACGAGAAGTGACAGTGTGTTTTAAACAAGACAGTACATCAATTCTGCATGCAAACCCGTTTGGGTGTATGCATGCATGCATGCGTTTTCTTACCTCGGTTCACTGTGAGCGCGCTCATACGGAGGTTACCAAATTCGAGACCATAGTGACAAATCCGTTCGACCAGTCAGAAAAATGATCAGCCTCCAGATAAATATGAAGATATCCGTATTGATCACTGCTTTAAGGACTAGTTCGGTAAAGACTTAAGTATTTTAGTCATGGGGGGAAAAAAATCCAATTCAAAGCACAGCTGGTTTTGGGGGGGAAATGTTGATTTAAACAGCAATCAATCAGACAATCTTTATGAACTTTCCCCCGCAGATCAGCGTACGGTCGGGGGCGCGCGGAATGCGGTGGTCGGAGATGAATCAGGTGATCCACGCGCGCGTTAACAGTCCCGCACGGTCATTCCGCATTACTGGAGGAGCCCTTATGAAATGTACCTGTTCTGCTCAAATATCAACATAAACTATCCCATCAGAGAAAAAGAGTCAAGTTCAAATGCGATCAGATCATTTCCCTCTCAGTCCTCAATCAGAAAGAAAATCCACGGCTTCTGTCCCGGTGTCTTGTGCGTGATTCGCCGCGCACACCTGAATGAGGAAAAAGTCCAAACGGTGGGATGTGTTGGGATGCTTATCCTCGCTCTCTCCTCTTCCCCAGACTGAATTTCTCTCAACAACTCTGAGTATGCCCACAGGGGAACGCCCCCTCGGCTGCTGATTGGTCCGTCTCTTCATTAACGTCGCAGAAAGAGGAGGGGGAATAATGTGATTGGTTAGAATTAACGTCACTCAAGCGCGCTGTTGAGACGGAGCGAAATGCCTCAGAAAGACTCTGCGGGCTGCGGGATGAGGAGCTCCGATCTACGGTTCCATTTCACTTCATTAAGACTATTGAATGTATTTGTTTACAGCATTATGAAGTCAAATAATCCGTACACAAACTAAAAATGTTTTGTCACTTGTGATTGACAGTTATTTGGAGTATTAAATACTGCAGTATCACTGTTTGCAGTGAACTAAACGCGTTCCAGAACAAATAAAGTCTGATAAGACCGATGCAAAATGTAAAGTATAGGCTACTTAAAGATATGCTTCTGTCAAGTTATATATTTATTAAGTTGGTAGGAATATTAGCTACACTACTTATTACTTTTGTTGAATTGTTAGCACGGAAACATCAGTTTATTTTAGATTCATTTTTATTTTAAGTAAGTTTTCTACTTTTCTCAATATTGATGAACGTTAAACCACCATATGACATTCTACTGTACCACCTGACTGCCATCAGTACATTTTACACTTGTATTAAACAGATTTTAAAAGCTTGAATAGGTTAGTAGCTATATTAACATTGACAAACAGTTTGGAACTGTAAAATATAGTCACCAAAATCCTCCCATAATGCTTTGTGTCCGTAAAATTCTGTTTATGAAGTTTATTAAGATAAATCTTGATTGAAAGGTAGCCTATTCAATTGTGAAATTCAACATTGTAATTCGTTGCCAGTGATTAATTTTTCTTTTAAGTAAGGTAACAGGGTTAAAATATGTAACAGTAACAAAACCTTCTAAGATCTAAAGTCTTAAAGATCTAAAATATTTTCATCTATTCAATTTAAGGTTTATTAGACTGACTAGGGATGAGTCTTTCAAGAGCTGGACACCAACAGAAAAGCGGAGCATGTTTAGTTGAGTTGTGGTAAACAGCACCATCTAGAGGCGAACACGAGACACATGCGCTTATCTTTCATCTGATACACTGAGGGACGACGCTTCTGTCGAGGTTTCAGGTGTGTGTGTGTGTGTGTGTGTGTGTGTGTGTGTGTGTGTGTGTGTGTGTGTGTGTGTGTGTGTGTGTGTGTGTGTGTGTGTGCGTGCGCGCGCGCGCAAAAGCTTTGTTAGGTCAAAGAGGGAGGGACTGAGCCAGTCTGGTTCTTGGAAATTATTAGCTCTTTTTTTTTTCCACTGACATATCAAAGATTACAAGGGAAAAAGGGAGATACAGGAGTAAAAAAAGATATTTTTGGCTGGCTGACAACCTGGGCTGAACTATCATTTCTCAAATTCAAGAACTGTGACTAAAGCATATGAAGTTAGTAAAGAGACATCATAGGGGTCATACTGTGTTGAAGGAATACATTTTCATGTTCCAATCAAATATATTAAATTAACTTAAAAAATCACATTCATTTCTTTTATCACAATATAACAATTATATATGATTTTCCATGTTCTATCCAGGTCCTTTATGGCATCATCATACAGGAAGTGACATCATTTTGGAGTGCCAATCATCAGTGAGTATTAGGAATGGATTTGCATTGTCTTGTTTAAAACATTCCATCTTGTTTGATAAAATTTCACAAATCTGTATGTTCTTATGAACATTTCAAACTTCAAGTTAACACTCTCTTGTAAACTAACTCTCAAACCTTCAGTGGCTAACTTTCTTGCTATTGTATCAAAATAAGTCACAATTACAACACAAGCATATTCAGTTCATTCAGGGTGCATTGTGAGTTTGACCTTTTGGATTTGGTGATGCTAAACAGCCAGACCAGAGAGTATAAGGAACGGGTAATTTCCATGGATATTAGATTAGCTATTAAGTTTTGCTTTTCCACTGCGATAAATTAGAGTCCCATAAGAGCTGAGCTTTGATTTTCACATCAATATTTTTTATTTTCTGCATTGCTTTTTTTCCTTGTATGAATAATGCACACAAGCTCATGTCTTTGATGCTGGACTGTTGATAGGTCATGTAAAGGATTATTGCCGACCTGACAATCTTTCAATAGGGTTCTATTAAATTCTATTACAACCGTAAGACCATGAATTATGAAAGACAAAACATAAAATGTATTGATAAAGCACCCTGCCCCTGTTGAGCCAATTTAACCACAGATAAACTCATTGTTCAAGTGTAATTCTTTCACGAAATCCGCTATGATTAGACATAAGCCCTAAGGTCAACTGAGAAAGCCACATATTGAAAGATATTGACATATGTGAGCGGTTCCTTTGTGAATAGGTGAGTCACTTCCTTATAGAGATTGAGCTTTCTCCTTCCTAAAAGCTTTACGATTCAATGCATTCAAAGCTCAAGTGTTCTTCAGAGATCAAACAAAAAAAGGAGCACATTGCTTTTGAATCACAAGAACTAATATAAAAACATCTTGTTGAACCTCTAGATGTCAGATAGATCATGGCGAACATTCACAGTACCTCCACCTTGGATAAAAGTACTATAAATAATTGTGTTAAAGTTTGTTAAGTTTTGCAGTTTTCAGAATGTCTTGTGTCTGATGCATTTCTAAAGCGTGCTGTGATTTGTAAGAGTGCTGCTCTTTGTAAAATATACTTTTTGAAAACAAGTCAGACAACAATACTGATTAAAAAAATATATTTTTAGATATTAAGAATTATTTTCATAGAATGAATGATTAGTGGATATTTTCCACGTTTTTTTATGAACACATACACTCTAAATTTAGCTTCAATCTAGTGAACACAAATCTGCCAGAGATTTAAGACAAAGCGAGTGCAAAAATCTGCCAATGAAACATGCAAAATTTACATTCAAGATAAATATTCTTAAGTATATAGGCTAGGTGGTTTTGCTTTTCAGGTAAATTCATTTTGTTTCAAGGACCCTTAGATATTTTACAGAAAACAAGGCCAAGATACACGGACTTGATTAGGAACATGACTTCTTTGCAGTGCGCTTTCAGTTTTCAGTTTAAAGGTTTTTCAACATCTCATGTTTCCATTTGCAAGACCTGGTGAATTTAAATACAGACTTTCTATGAACTCTGCAAAAAGAGCTAATCAAACCCGAAGCGAGAAAGCTTGGTTTCTTAGATGCACGTCTGTGAACCAAATACATTTACAGAAAGGCTTCAGAAATGCACAGTCACTGTAAGTCATTAAAATATGGAACTGTAAAAAGATAACCAAAATAGAAGTGCAGCTCCTAACTGCAATAAACTGTAAAACATCTAAGTGGCACTTAAAAGCATCCGAGTGATCCAGAAAGCAAATCCTGTTCTCGTCTCTTACAGTTTGCGACTAATTTCAGTGCCACGTCTGCCGTTCCGAGAGAGCGTGGATGTGGAGGTATTTGAGAAAACGTGTCTCGCACATGCATAAATAAACATTCGCACATACACACATGTGCGGCGATGACTGTAGCTGTGGCTGCTCGGCTGTGGCCAGATGATGGCTCGGTCCAGCTCTCCGGCACCACATACTGCCTGCCAACCTGGCCTATCTACCTCTCACTGTGTGTGTGTCTGTGGGAGTGTGTGAAAAGAAGAGATAGGGTGAGAGAGAGGCGATCTCGGGGGTTCCGGACACTCCTGCTATCTTTAGGCACAATCTGGGCCGGCGCAGGATTGGACAGAGCAGGCCAGAGAGTGATAAATGTTCACCAATGGCCCATGTGGCACTGCCAAGAGATGAGTTTACATCACAGTCTCATTACAACTCAGATACAAGGTTACTGGGACAACAAAGCAGCATCCAAAACAGAATGATGGCGTCCAAATTTAACTGAAGCGAGCATGATGGAATCTAAAGGAAGTTAGATCTGGCAAGAGCCTTAACCCCAGTAGACGCTGAGAAGGACATGTCTCCTCCAGTATTCAGATCAGTGCTCAGCTGATAAGGGGTTTTCTGTGGTTAATTTTAAAAATATTACATGTGATTCCCCCAGTTGTGAATATGTGATTACATCCTCGAATTCAGCTATTATAGGAAGGCATTAGCGTTGTGATGTCAGTGCGGGTGTCTGCCGTTTCCTTGTGTTTTCTAGAAAGTGAGAGGTTGACAAAATCCAGCCTGAGGGATTTAATGACAGCTGTGATGTTTTAATATTGGAACAGTTTAAAGAATTTTTCACCCATAAATGGAAATTCTCTCATCATTTACTCACCCTCATGTCATTCAAAACCTCTGTGCCTTACTTTCTTCCATGTACTGAAGCGTACAAGACGAAATTTTGAAGGTCTTATGAGAGTTCATAGAGGCCATGGCAAAAATCACCATAAAACTAGTCCATACGACTTATATATATATGACTTGAAATTTTATTTTTAATTAATTATTATTTTTTTCCTAAAAAAATTAATTGGTTTGAGTAGGGTAAACTTAAATTAAACAAATTAGTTCAATCAAATGAACTTTTATGAATATTTAACACTTTCTTTTTCTTTTGAGTTCACAAAACTTACACATTTTAAGTAGGCTAATCTGAATTGTTTCATTGTTTTGAGTTTTATAAACGTATGAGTTTTATGGGGAGGTACCATCATGGTGATGAGTGGAGCATGAGCTTAGTTTGAGAACAGATAGTGTTAAATGTTCTATATTGCCGTACTTATTCAGAATTTGCTATGCTATGCTAATACTATCAAAGCATTGTGTTACCAATTAGCAAGTTAGCATTTCCTGAATCAGCTAGTGAAGCTAGCCAAGTTCATTTATAAAATTAGTTTACTCATATATTTTTAAGTTAAGAGCAATTAAAATGAATGAGTACAAAATAATAATCTGCCAGTTCTGCTTCCTAAAACCTTGAATTTCTTAACTTAATCATTTTGATGTAACTGATACATTTGAGCCAATTGATTCGGCACATATCAGTGTGCTTGAAGTTTTTTCTCTTTTTGTGTTCTATGGACAACTTTCAGCATTTAGGTTTGGAACAACATGAGGAAGTATTTATTTATTTATTCATGTTTGTTTGTTTATTGGCATACTATTGCTTTTACTGCAGCAAGCGTGATTTAATCTAAGGGAAGTTAGTAGAACTATATTACAGGAACACAGAAAAAACGTGATGTCACGAGTTGCTGTCTGGCTTGTCCTCGTGTTTTCCAGAACGTGAGAGGTTGACAAAATCAACTCCATGGGACTTAGTGAGAGCTGTGAAGTTTTAGTGCCTCCATATTTTTTTTTCTTCTTTTTTTTTAGTGTGAGTGTGTATGTGTGTCATACTGTGGCCTCAAACTTAAGCAACTTTTAAAATGTATGAATGTCATTGCATTAGAAAACAAAATATATCAAACCAAGTGGCATTTGCAAGCAAATGCTGCACAGGCTTTTCTCAGAACTAACTTTTCTGAGCCATTTTTACATTGACTTATAACCAACTGGGGTCAAGGTGATTTTTTTATGGATGTATGAAGTCGGTTCTCAAGTCGACACAGGTGTCCTACACCACATCAGCTATGAATTTGTTCAGTTAATTTTTGACAACCATAAAGTGTTATGATATTTTTGTCTGCTTTTTGGACAATATATCTATTGTATGATCATTTCAAACCTAACACCTCTTTTTGTGAAATGTTTTGCTGGAAAAGAGTGCTTGTGCTAATGTCTTTAAATGGCACTTGGTTTGGTGTGTTATAACAAATGCGATGACGTTCATACATGTGGCTTCAGTGCCCAATGTTTTTTGGGGCCCACTGTATTTGAGAAAACGTGTCTCGCACATGCATAAATAGACATTCACACATGAATCTCAGCAATCCCTACAGCCTTTGCAGTCTTCCTCGTATATGTACCTGGACGTTTTTCTACTAATAACAGCACGTAGCATTTATACTCTTTTGTTTCTCTGATTCAAAGTGAAGTCCTGTGTACTGTATGTGGGTCACGAGTCATCTGCAGAGATCTAAAGTGTCTATGAATAACAGGAAATGAGGAGGAGACAGAAATGGAGGGGAAATGAAGAAAAGGAATGAGAGGAGATGGAAATAAAAGAGTGTTGGGCTCTCATAACAATAATCTTTACACTTCCAAATGGAATTTCATCCCCTGCTTGCTAAGCCAGTGTCAGCGCCGCAGCCCGTGGGGAGCACAGCAGTGTGTATTAATTACAATTCAGATTCACGCTTATTTGAATCACACAAAATTAAAATTCTTCCATTTCAATTTGCTTCCTGAGAAGGAAATGTCAGCAGACAAAGGGTTTTTTTCCCGACTATGGGGGAACGTGCTTTATTTATTTATTTTGTCTCCTTTTCAAGCTCCTCGTGACATTTGTTAATGTGAGTGTATGTTTCACATTTTTACAATTTTATAATCGGCAGGCTGCAGAGCAGATTGGAGCAGCTGGCAGTGGGAGAGAGAGAGAGATAAAACTCTGATTAGCCCAGAGTGAGTCAACACAAGATATGCATGTGTGTGTGTGTGTGTGTGTGTGTGTGTGTGTGTGTGTGTGTGTACAGCTATCTCTGTGAGGACCGGTTTGAGCTTTATACCATTGGAGGACCAAGAGAGTAAAGTGAGGACATTTTGGCCGGTCCTCACTTTCTGAGTGCCCTAGAACGTTTTTTCACAAGATGTAATATAAGTCTAAGGTGTACCCTGAATGTGTCTGTGAAGTTTCAGCTCAAAATACCCCATAGATTTTTTTTAATTAATTTTTTTAACTGCCTATTTTGGGGCATCATTAAATATGCGCTGATTCAGGCTGCTTCCCCTTTAAATCGTCGCGCTCCCCGCCCCTGAGCTCTCGACTCTACACTCAAAAAAATAACTTGTTGGTCTGACTTAATTCAATTATGACACCTATTTCCACACAGTTGAACTGATTTATTTGAACATAAGATAGGTTAATTGTACTGATGAGTAAAATTCATGCTAATTGAATGAGATCACACCAGTTTCATTTGACATATTCTGTGAATGTTTCCTGAACATAATTCATTCTTGTTGATCCAACCAGTGCTATTGCAATTCAGACTGGTGCCCTTGTGCAGTGTTGCTCAAGTTTTCTGCACTTTTAAGGAAATGGAAAGACCTGTTAGTGTTTAAGTGTTTAATGTTTAGTTATTTTGAACATTTAAAAGAGTTTGTAGCGTATATATATAAAACATTTTTGTTACCATCATGGTGAAGATGTGCGCTTGTGCTTAGGTTGTGAAGCTGTTGTACACAGACATACATGTTTCTGACCATTGAGAGGGATAAAGCTGATGACCATATGTAGACTGTGTAAATTATGTGCTGGCCCTCAAACTAATTTATTTATATTTCTATAAAAACTAAACTAAAATATCACTTTTTCATATGCTAAGTAACATTTATAGCATGCAAGTAATGATCAGGTAAAGAACTTCTCATCACTGGCTTTAGCATAATTAAAGCTTGTTGAGAACAACATAGATTTATTTCATGCAGCCACCCATAGCCTAACCACAAGGTCTACACTTCAGCATAATGGTAACCTCAAAAAAAATCGACATAACAAACTCTTTTAAATGTCAAATATAACTGAACATCAAACTTTAAAAGGTATTTCCCTTTACTAAAAAACATTAAACAGCACTTAAGTTCATCATTTACTGTCCTGATCTTTCCCTACGCAAAGCATGCTGGGAACTAGAAATCCTTTGCCCAGTTTCAATCAATGCAACATAAATGATTCATGTCGTCCCAACACAAATGGTTTAGGTTAACCTAACATTTTGCAAATTTAATTTCATTTAACATAATACAATTGAGTGCAAATGCCAATTAAGTAAAAAACTAAAGATTTGTGTTGTTCAGCTTATTTTATTTAAATAAACTGAACAAGCAGCTAGAATCATTTTTTTGAGTGTATATACATTGCATAAACAAAGTTCACACAGCTAATATAACCCTCAAAATGGATCTTTACAAAGTGTTCGTCATGCATGCTGCATGCATGCATCAGATCATGTGAGTATAGTATTTATTTGGATGTTTACATTTGATTCTGAATGAGTTTGAGGCTGTGCTCCGTTGGCTAACGGGCTAACGCTACACTGTTGGAGAGATTTATAAAGAATGAAGTTGTGTTTATGAATTATAAAGACTGCAAGTGTTTAAAAATGAAAATAGCGACGGCTCTTGTCTCCGTGAATACAGTAAGAAACAATGGTAACTTTAACCACATTTAACAGTACATTAGCAACATGCTAACGAAACATTTAGAAAGACAATTTACAAATGTCATTAAAAATATCATGTTATCATGGATCATGTCAGTTATTATTGCTCCATCTGCCATTTTTTGCTATTGTCCTTGCTTGCTTTTGTGTAATGCCTTGAACATGGGCTGGCATATGCAAATATTGGGGGCATACATATTAATGATCCCGACTGTTACGTAACAGTCGGTGTTATGTTGAGATTCGCCTGTTCTTCGGAGGTCTTTTAAACAAATGAGATTTACATAAGAAGGAGGAAACAATAGTGTTTGAGACTTCACTGTATGTCATTTCCATGTACTGAACTCGTTATTCAACTATTCCAAGGTAAATTCAATTTTCGATTCTATGGCACCTTTAAAGGCCTGTTTGGGGTTCAAGATTTGGTTTTAGGGTGAGGTTATAATTGGGCTAAGGGTATGTTTAGGGTAAAGGTTTGGGTTAGACACTTAGTTGCGATGGGTAGGGCTAGGGTAAGGAGCTAGATAATGAATGTCCTCACAAAGATAAATGTACAAGAATGTGTGTGTGTGTGTGTGTGTGTGTGTGTTTCAGATATTCCCTATGTTATGGGGACAAAATAGCCAAAATCCTTGTCTTTGTGGGGACATTTTTGGCCCCCCTGAGGAAAACCGCTTATAAATACTATAAAAAAGTGTTTTTTAAAAATGCAGAAAGTTTTCTTTGATGAGTAGGTTTAGGAGTAAGTTTAGGATTAGGGGATAGAATATACAGTTTGTACAGTATAAAAATTATTATGTCTTTGGAAAGTCTCCATAAAACTAGGAAAATCCAGCCCAACGTGTGTGTGTGTGTGTGTGTGTGTAAACAATGCCTTTAGTTCAGCATACTCGCATTGAGACTCATATCATCAATTTAAAAAGGCCAGCTGAGACCAGTGTAAAAAGCATTCTATGCTGGTCCAAGCTGGTTTATGCTAGTAAATGCTAGACTATTGCTGGTAATACTGATATTGTGCTCGGCTATGTTTCCCCAAAAGTACCGTAAACCTAAATAGATTGTAGAGACTATTGGTGCCAATGGTTTCTATTATCTACTTATACTTACAATGCTTTTGGGAAATGGAGCCCTTGCTAGTTTGGTTCTGGCTTGGTGTTAATTAGTGTTACTATGGTGGTGGATAATGCTGTTAGTTCAAATCCAGCCCCGGAGGGCCACTGTCCTACAGAGTTTAGCTCAAACCCTGAATAAACTCAACATGATTAGCTGGTTCAGGTGTGTTTGATTAGGGTTGGACCTAAACTCTGACCGCTTCCAGGAACTGAGTTTGACAACCCTTGTAGTGCTGGATTGGTACTGTAAGTGCCTTTTTTATTTTATTTTTTTGCTAGTGCTGGTCTGGTGATTGTTTATGCTGAATAGAGTGGGTCTGGTACTGGTTAATGCTGCCTAGTGCTTTTCTATTGCTGATTTGGTGTTCATCTAGCTATTGGACCAGTAAAGATAGTTGGTGAATTTGATCAAACAAGTTAGCATTTCCAGTGAAGCTGTTCAAACTAGTAAAGTATTACTGTTTAAGCTAGTTAAAGGAATAGTTCACCCAAAAAGGAAAATTCACAGTCATTTACCCACATGCGTGCCATTTCAAAACTGTATGACTTTCTTTTTTCTGATAATTTTTTTTTTTCTTTTCTTTTTTTCTCCATACAATTAGTCAATGGAACCAATGCTCTTTGGTTACAAACATTCTTCTATGTTCTAAAATATATTTTGATGAAAGTCATAATGGTTTGAGTAAATGATGACAGAATTTTCATTTTTGATTGAACTAAGAATGAATTTTGGGAAACCGTTTTCAAAGCACAACATCTGCTGTTGACAAGTAGTGCTACTCTTTTCAGCAATTTCAAAATGAATACTTATTACTGAAAACTTATTAAATATAGGATGTTCTGTTCACAACAAGCAGCACATATGACACTGACTTCCATGTGCATATGTTTCACACACTGTCACAACAAGTCTAATTATTCAAATCTAATTCATCTCAAAGGATGAAGCTTTGCTGTCTACATTTACACCCTCTATCTCTCTCTCTATACGTGCGTGTGATATATATATATATATATATATATATATATATATATATATATATATATATATATATATATATATATATATATATATATATATATATATATCCTATATACATATATATAAAACACATTATTCCTACACTTGCTAAAAAACAGAAAGGGGTCATTGTACTTACCAATTCACAGAAACCCTCTCAGACATAGTGCTGTACAGATATGCCTCTTTGACCCTCAGTTATTGCTCTCAAAGTGTCTGTAATTCATGCCTATGATGGAGAAAAGACATTTCCATTCTTTTCAAATGCCCTTAAATTGTAGGCGTGTCATTTGGTCAATGGCTGAGCTTGATAAATAGAATTCAAACCATTTGTAGTCTGACAAGTCGGGCATTTCGGCTTTTGGAAAAATAAGAGTGAATGGTACACTTATCACCGTGCCACTGGTGCCTGTGGAGTAAGAATATATCAGAAAAGTGACTGCAGTGAGAATTCTTTTACTCAGCCGTGTTGTCTTTAGTTTCCAATGAGGGCCTTTGAAAAGAGACTTTGTGAATCGGTGGTTATCTGATGGCTTAGAATTGCTCTATTGGGTAACAACAAACTTTTTTCTGAATGCTTTTTAAAATTGTCACGCACGCAGCTCTAATTTATTTTATTATTTTTACATTTATTTTGCGAATGTTTAGGCTGAAACAGGAAGCTATATGGTGAGCTTTGAGGTTTATGTGTGAAACGTATAATCTGCTCATCTCTCTCCCAGTGCCTTCCTATCTCTTTCTGTCTCTCTCTATCAAGCCAACTATCTATCAACCCTCCCCTGCCTCAGCCAGACTCCAGGAAGTGACATCATAGACACAAGACAGATGGTCCCATTAGATAAGAGAGGCCTGGGTGGCATCACAGCTGGATGGGAGTTATCAACAAGGCATTTGTCAACAGAACATCTGAATGACCTATTTACTTTCGGCGAGAGCTGTAGATTTAAGGCCAGACAGTATGGTGGGGTTGAGAGCCGTGAAGCCGTGATGTTAGACAAGGCCGTAACCATGTCTTGAACACTGAACAAGCTAAATGTGATAAAGGCCCTGTGTGTAATAGCTTTCGGTCCTAAATGTGGTAAAGTCCCCAAATGCAATAACTTTTAGCACAATTGTTTGTGCAGTCAAGGTGGTGCTCGGATGTTGTCATGGTTACAGTTACCAAGGACTTAATTTTTCTCTGTGTTTTGTACTAAGAAATACATATAATGAAATAAAATAGGTGTAACCAGTGTCCTTTTAGGCATATGTTAATTCATAAGGCTGTTATGATATCCTAGTGGAATTTCAAAATTCTTGATTCCAAATTTTATATCACAATAAAAACTACTACCCTAACTAATATAAAGTTTAGACATTTTTAAAGAAAAGTAAACATAAAATAAGAACAAATAAACACATTAGGACCATTAAATAGTGGGTGAATTCTTATTATTACAAGAGACTAACAAAATAAAAAGTAATGTAATGTAATGCACCTATATACATTACTGATTTGGATCTTTTCAACATGCACTACTGTTCAAAAGTTTGGGTTCAGTAAGATTTTTTTGTTGTTGTTAAAGAAATTAGTACTTTTCAGCAAGGATGCATTAAATTGATCGTGACATTTATAATGTTACAACATATTTCTATTTCAAATAAATGCTGTTCTTTTGAACATTCTTGCAACAAAACTGTATCACGGCTTCCGCGTTGGTAATAATCAGAAATGTTTCTTGAGCAGCATATTAGAATGATTTCTGAAGCATCGTGTGATGCTGAAGACTGGAGTAATGATGATGAAAATTCAGCTTTGCATCACATGAATAGATTACATTTTACTTGGCCAAGAAATAAAAAAAAAGCAAGTGTTTGGATTTAAATAGGCAAATACTTAAGAGTCTATGACAGGAACATTATTGCTGTAATTATTATGTTTCTAACATGTTATATGTTTGGGAACAGTTCTTCTAACCCTAATTAACGGAGTTTAACAACCATGTAGGAAAACACATATTCCAGGATGACAAAGCCAGGATTCATCAGGCTCAAACTGTGAAAGAAAGGTTGGGAGGGAGCATGAAGAATCATTTTCACATATGAATTGGCACCTCTGAATCCAGACCTTGAATTCATTGAAAGTCTTTGGGATGTGCTGGAGTAGACAGAGTGCTCGACTCTTGCATTGTCAATATAAGATCTTGACCAAAGTCATATGTATATATTACAATTGAAAATTTTAAATTGTAATAAGATTTCACAATATTACTGTTTTACTGTATTTTTGATATATTTAAATGAATGCAGCCTTAAGAGAGCATAAGAGACTTCTTTCAAAAACTTGTATATATGTAACCCCTCCTGTTTGAAGCACCCACTCTAACTGGGACTCGAACCTGGGTCCGCCGGCATGGGAGTCGGACACTCTAACAAGGAGGCTAAAGACCGCAGTCTCTAGAGCGCCTCTTGAGTTCAGGAGAGTGAGGTTTACACGCACAGCTCTTACTAGCCTACGTCTGTTACACTCTCCCCCCTAAACCTCACTCCCATCTGGGTCACGGCACCAGTGTAACCTCTACTGTTCGAATCACACGCTGTAATCTGGACTCGAACCTGGGTTTGCCGGCATAGGAGTCAGGAACTCTAACAAGGAGGCTAAAGACCACAGTCTCAATTGTCAGTCACTAGAGCGCCTCTTGAGTTCAGGGGAGTGAGGTTTACAAGCACAGCTCTGTCTGTTACATATGTATTTGAAAAATATATTGCCACACACACACGAAAGTCACTAGCGGACCAACCATTTTTTAGTAGTTTGTTTTTAATAATTTGATTACTCTTATGAGTAATTTATTTATAGATAAAGCACAGACAGGTTATTTATATGGTGTAATTAAAAATAAGAATAATTTCACAGCAGGAAACATTATAGTGATGTTTCATGTAGGGCCTGTTTGTGGATTTGTGATGTGGGGCAAACATTTGAAGGCCGGAGCAGCATTGTGTGCTCTGGGGGCAGTGAGAGAAAGCTGCCGAGGTCACTCACTAACTTTTGAAGATATTGTTTTATGCAGTGGGGTTATCTGTTCACTCTCATCATCTTAGCTCCGCTGTTATTTCAATGGTAAAGGTCTCCGTACATAAATAGTCTATTGAATGCTGTGATTGACACCCTGCTGGATCAATACAGATATCCTTGGTACACCGGACAAATAAGGAGTTGAGATATCCTCACTCTATCTCTCTCTCTCTGTTTCTCCGTCTCTGTTTATTTCCTCCCCATGACTTTCTCTCCCCTGTATCTCTTTCTCAATTTCTTCCTCCAACACCTCCCTCATTTCACTCACAGTCTCTCGGTTTCTTGCCTCTCTCTCTCTGACACTCACATATCATGTTCAGGATGTGCACTGCTAAAGGTCAAACATTCTCGGCTCATTTGTTTTGCCACAGCCCAAAAAAAGATGTCTGCTGTGTTCTCTGAGATGATGAGGGGAGTGTGGATACCGAGCAAGGGCGCCAGATTGATACCAAGTCTGAGATGATGGAGAAACTGACAGGGGAAGAAGAGAGGAGGGAGCTATTACCTGAGATGGAGATTAGGAGAGAAATTCTGAAGAGAAAAAAATGAGAGTAGGCAAGAAGAAGCTGCTTTTAGACTTAAAGGATTAGTTCACTTTAAAATAAAAATTTCCTGATAATTTACTCACCCCCATGTCATCTAAGATGTCCATGTCCTTCTTTCTTCAGTCGAAAAGAAATTAAGGTTTTTGATGAAAACATTCCAGGAGTATTCTCCTTATAATGGACTTCAATTGGTCCCAAAAGGCTGAAGGTCAAAATTATAGTTTCAGTGCAGCTTCAAAGGGCTTTAAACGATACCAGACGAGGAATAAGGGTCTTATCTAGTGAAACGATCGGTCATTTTCTTAAAAAAAAAAAAAAAAATGTATATGTTTTATAAACACAAATGATCGCCTCACAAGGGCTTCCACCATTCAACCTTCCATATTCTTTAAAAAGCTTACGCTGTATGTCCTACACCTTCCCTATTCAACTTACGGAAAAAAAATGGGAACTGGTGCTGCGTTCGTTCCGTAAGTTGATCAGGGAAGGTGTAGGACATACACCGTAAGTTTTTTGAAGAATATGGAAGGCGGAATGGCGGAAGCCCTTGTGAGGTGATCATTTGTTTATAAAACGTATTTTATTTTATTTTTTTTTAGAAAATTACCAATCTTTTCGCTAGATAAGACCCTTATTCCTTGTCTGGTATCGTTTAAAGCCCTTTGAAGCTGCAATGAAACTGTAATTTTGACCTTCAACCATTTGGGACCAATTGAAGTCCACTATAAGGAGAATAATACTGGTATCAGGCTGTGTACTCAAAGGAAGACGAAGAATAACAGGTTCAAATACAAAAATCCAAGTTTAATTCAAACGGGAAGGTAGGCAGATACACACAACATAATAAAACAGTGAACGGACAATGAACAGAACTGAAACAGGAACTTATATATACACAAAGGGGAATTAACTGATGGCGTGCTGCTGTGAAGATGATTAGTGTCCATGGTTACAGATGAATGTGCGCAGGTGAGGAACAGAAGGGATGCTGGGAAATGGAGTGCTAATGCTAGTGCTGATGACTGTGACAGTACATCCCCCTCTGGTGAGGCGCGTCCTCGTGCCGTAACGGAACATCAACGGGGAGGGCCGGAGGGGGTTCTGGAGGCGGGTGAAGTGATGGTGACGAAGGACAGGTGGAAGGCTGAGGAGACGTGAAGGTGGTGCTTGGACGACGGTCCCCTGGCGGTGATGGAGATGTTGAACTGCTGGCACAGACCCAGAGCTCCCCAGTGCCGACAGCCCGTGGCGGAGATGAGGGAGGGAGGAGCCCAGATGGTAGTCCGAGGGTCTCCGGTGAAGCCGTAGGTGGGAGGAGCCCCAACAGAGCCTACAGGCTGAGATGGAATGAGGATCTCAGAGGCCAGAGGCGGAGCCGCAGGATCCTCAGGTGATGGCGCTGCAGGTGAACACACGACCTGTGGCTCGACGCCAGAGCGGGGCTCCCACGGAGACGGCGCAGGGCTGTGGTCCTACGGCAGCGGCATGGTTGGAGGACTGGCTGAGCTCTGGGGTGATGGAGGTGATGAAGATATCGACGGCGTAAGTGAGTAATATACAGTCTTTACAGTCATTAGTTATCGTTCAGAAATGATGATGAAGATGAAGATGAAGATGAAGATGCTGGGTGGGAAAGGGTGGGAGATGGAACTTCCTCACTGAAGTTAATCAGCCAGTCCTCATCCTCCGTTGTCATGACTCCCTCGTCCTCTGATGTCGCTGGCTCAAACCCCTGGTCAGACTTGCGGTAGAGCTGCACATCCGGGGTGAGGGTCAGCTCTGTCCTCTCTTCCTCCGGCTCTGGCTGACGGGTCGTGGCGGGTGCTGGTTCATCGCCTGCAGGGAGCACACGTGAGGATGTTGCTATGGGCTCTGGGTCTGGCTATGCTCCAGATCGGGGCGCGACGCTCTCCAGACACCGAATGACAATTTCTCTCCAGTTCAGTCCGGTGGTGTCTGGGAGGTCTAGGGTTTGGTGTAAAGTAGCCCCAATCCGGAACAAGGTCCTGAGGGTCTCGTCATCCAGGGAGCTGGTGACGGCCAAACAAATAAAGTTTTTAACAAAAGAAAAAAGGTCTGTGCTCTTCTGAGCCCGGACCAGCATTATTGCCCTCTTGTCCATTTCAGGCGGTCCGTTCATCTGTCAGGCTGTGTACTCGAAGGAAAACGAAGAAGAACGAAGACGAAGAACAGGTTCAAATACAAAATACAAAAATCCAAGTTTAATTCAAACGGGAAGGTAGGCAGATACACACAACGTAATAAGACAGTGAACGGACAATGAACAGAACTGAAACAGGAACTTATGTACACACAGGGGAATTAACTGATGACGTGCAGCTGTGAAGATGATTAGTGTCCATGGTTACAGTTGAATGTGCGCAGGTGAGGAACAGGAGGGATGCTGGGAAATGGAGTGCTAGTGCTGGTGACTGTGACACCTGGATTGTTTTCATCAAATGTATTTTCGACTGAAGAAAGAAGGACATGGACATCTTGGATGACATGGGGGTGGATAAATTATTAGGACATTTTTATTTGAAAGTTCAAACCTCACTCTATTTACTTTCTTAATCAATATTATCTTTATTGTGAACAATTCATCAGTGCTTGTTATATAACAATTTATTTATTATTTTATTTTTTAATGTCCTTTGATGCCAAAGCTGAATTTTCAGTATCATTACTGCAGTGTCATATGAAACAGTTCTTATTATTAATTTTGAAAACAGTTGTGCTGCTTAATATTTTTGTGTGAACAACTTTTTTTTCAGGATTTGATGAATAGAAACTTCAAAATAACAGCATTTTTTTTTTTTTTTTTACAAATTTTTTTATATATATATAAATATATATAAGTCTTTGTAACTTTTGATCAGTTCAGTGTGTCCTTGCTGACAGTCTTTTCGTTAGAAAGGAAGAAAGAGACTTTTGGAGAAAATGAATTGGAAACATATTTCTTAAACCAAGGCTACTGAAAAAGTGGTCCATCACCAAGATAAAGTGAGTAGTCTTCAAGGGATCAGTCATGGTTTGACTGGTTAGAATAGTCCTACCAGCCCCTGTAATGACACCATTCTGGTTCTAAACACTATCTTTCTCCACGGCCAGAAAATATGACTTTCAATATGTGGTACAATTTATTTCAATAATCCACTTTAGACATTCTACTAAGTAACTAACTTTGCAGCTGTCAACTACCATTCATTAGGGTAACAGTAGAATGTCATCTTAATATCTGCTGACATTTTATTTTGATGGTCCCCAATAGATTAAAGTGGACAATGAAAATAAAGTGTAACCAAAAATATAACTTAAATTGTATCTTATCTGCTGCCTTTGACACCACAGCTCTAGATAATTGCTAGTATAGCAATTTAAAGGGATAATTAATTCATCCAAAATTGTGATTCCAAACCTATATAACTTTCTTCTGTGAAACATAAAAGATAATATTTATAAAAATGTCTCAGTGGTTTTTGTCTGGCAGTCATTAGTCACCAAAACCACTGAAGTCAATGGTAACCAAACACAGCAGTCATCTCAATCTTTACTTGTACTCCTTAGGTCACCATTACACATGAAGGACAAGTCTGAATAACAAATGGGGCACTTCTGAGAAGAGAGCTTCCGATATGACCTGATCTTATTTGCTGTCGTCTCTCTCTCTCTCGCTGTCTCTGACAGACACTTAAACTTCCTTTGTAAATCCTTTTATTAAATTTTTCAATTCTTTGGGATGTGATGATATAAGAGAGAAAGATCGAGTTCCGGGCAGCTGATGGCACTGATGCGGCGAGACGCCGACGGCCCTGCGCGAACACCAGTGCAGTAAACCTTTTAAAGCACAGCTTAAATCTAAGAGGGTCACAGGTCAGCCATTGCAACCGTAATGTTACATTAAGCTTTTCCATGCTGGAGTGTGTTAAAAGTTTGGGCTATCCACTTAAAGCTTTTTTCCCTGAGCATTGCGAAACTTTTGCTGCAGAATTGCGAATAATTTGTAGGACAGAGAAGAAAGGCAATGATATACCCACATGTTTTATTCTGTTTGTTTAGCTTGTCTGAAACGGGGATAAAAAAACACTAACAAGAGAATAAGTGCTGCTCAGATGTGAATTTGAGAAAATGGGAACTTAACAGAGGGGTAGGGTGAAGAAAAAAGATGAAAGATACGCAGGACAGACTCCCTCAACACGCTCTAAATGTGCATAATGATCCTCTCACACACACGCACATGCAGTTATCCCCGCTGAGGTGGTACGTGCTCTCTGATGGCTATTTTGACAGTTAAATGGCTACAGTGTTATCGTAATGATTTAGGGTTGGTGCTCTAAAATGTCTTCTACTGGACGTATATAAACTCCTGTTTCCTCTCTAGATGGTGTAAAGTGCTGTACCGCCAGATCAGGTTTCTGCTAACGAGAGGTAAAGTAAATGACAATGAGAGTGAGTAAAACCACAGTGTTGATGTAGAAATGTGAGACTCCTCTGTGGGGGTGAGCTGCAGAATGAACGATATTAATATTTTGACATAGTGTTTTTTAAAGAGGCAGTTTATATTGGTCAGGTTTTACTCTCTTTTTGTGCAAAGAAAACCTGAAATCGTATACATTGTGAGGATATTCCAATGGCTTAATAAACATAAATGCAAAAAAAGGGGGTATAAGTGCGGTTAGGTTACCACCCAATAATTACGGTCAATGGAAAGTCCCCACTGTCGTACAGCAGTGTGTGTGTGTGTATGTGTGTGTGCGCCTTTTGTGATTTATGAGGACACAATTTTGTATAATGGCATGGGTATTATACTGGTATTATGAGGTAAACATGAAATATGAGGACATTTCATGAGTTCTCATTTAAAATAGCTTTAAAAACATACTAAACAATGTTTTGTTAAAAATGTAAAAATGCAGAATGTTTTCTGTGATGGGTAGGTTTAGGAGTAGGGGGATAGAATGTACAGTTTGTACAGAATAAAAACCATTACGCCTATGGAATGTCCTCACTTTTATAGCAAAACAAACCTTTGTGTGTGTGTGTGTGTGTGTATATGTGTGTTTCAGATCAGACTCATTTCATATTACTCAAAGACCTCGACATATTTATGAAAAGTATAACCAAGTAACTGTCTGAATCCCTATTCACATACAGCACTGTTTATCCTTAATATTAATATGTTCTATTTACATTGTTTCCTAACCAGGCTGCACTGGGTAATCTGTCCATAGTGAAATCTCCTCAGTCCAAAATCCCACTCTGCATATCTGTATATTAAATCAAATATCAAATATGCTCAGCTGTCACTGTAGCACATGACACAGCATTTTCACTTTTTCTGTGGTAGTGTATGATGCACTTATGTTCTTTATGGTATGTGCCCATTTACGGTTTCTTTTTTGTTTCTTTTTCTTTTTTGTATCAAGGTCAGAAATAATCTTTTCTAATAAGGAATTGATTCCTAGGGGCATTTTTACCTTTGTTAGGGCAATTTTTATAATTACCTAATTAAAGGCATCTATGTTGTCTTTTTTATGTCAAATACTTAATCAGTTGACATCAGTGAAGCGGTCAATGACTTCAGTTCATTGCAAGTTCACAGACTTCTACAATCTCGCAAAAAAACCCCATTATAATCAATGAAGCTGACTACACTGCATAATGAATCTTTTTTTACATTGTATCTGCAGAACTCATTTGCAGAATTCTCTTGCCTCCCCTGAGCCCATTGAGCCTCATTGGGGGCAACTGAGAATGAATGGGGGAATGTCACATATGAGGAGGCTATGCGGATATGCTGCTATGATTGGATATGATTGGTTATGATTGATTTGATTGGTTAATGTGATAAATCTCGCCTCTTGTTTTCATGCGTGTTCCGCGTTCGCGAAAACGTCTGAATTAATAAAATGATGGCGTTAACACTAGCTTGATGAGATTTATACTTTATAACATTGTTATTGTAAAAATACAAAACAATGTATGTTTGTTGAATGGTTAATATAGGGACACAACAAATGGGGGCTCGTCTGTGATTTGAACTTTGGATCTCTCGGGTTCCTTTCCTTGTAACCTGTGGTATGCCAATGACCAGTTTTGTGACCTAAATAGTTAATGTACCACATCTTACCTTCTCAAATGTTTTGATTGATGCAAACATAATTAAACCTGGATTTAAGCTCTTTCTGATAAACATATGGAGGAGGAGAGCAGGTGTAACTTTTATGGCGTCTACCTTTCTACGGGTCTTGTGTAAACAGCCACAAAACCATAGAGGATAAAAAGAATCAGAGTTAATCATTGGCATTGAGTTTGTTTTGTGCATGACAGGTCACGTTCTCCAAATATATGTTTATTATACAGACAGGTGACAAATCAGCGAGGAGTTGCGCTCTGTCTGGAAAATGTCAACTGCTGTTTTCTCTTTTTTCCGCACAGAACGAAGGTGAAGGACAACACACCGCCATCTGTTTGCAGCTTAGGCCCAGAGAACACATGGCTACAGGTGTGCGGCAAGGACAGGGCGTGATACAAAGGTTAGACAACTCAGTATTTGTCTCCTTATCGCTCTCATTTTATATCTCCCAATGGCTCATCTCTCTTTATCACTTTCAAACCTGACCGTTCGCCATTGCACCTCATTGCATTTAAGTCGCGATAACCCGGGTGTCAAGCAAATGTCCAGAATGCTTTATCACTGCTGTCATTTTGTTCCCTTCACAACGTCGAACAATATTACCCATCACACTTAAATCAATTGCAATCTTTAGAGGAGAAGGGGAAAAACATCAGGTATAGTGTTATTATGCTCTCCGCAGCGGCAAGGCGTAAACCAAGCCAATCTCCATTACAAACCGAGCTGAAGGAAGTAGAGCAGAACGATGAACGAGAGACAGGCGAGAAAGAGAAAGAGGGAGAAGATTTTTTGCAAATATATAGGCAGATACTTACAGAATATATATATATATATAAGTCTAGCCTGCTGAATGTAGCATGGTTGGGTATGACCAAAATGTTATATCACAGTAGTAATTTTATTTCACGCTAACAGTATATATCACAGTATTGTTATTTTCACTCCTAGGATAATCACCGAAACTGTCTACACTGGAGGCGCCCATGTGGAACCCAGTTTAGAGAGTAGGCTAATGTGTTTTGCTTGTGTCTGTTTTTTTAAATCATACCACGGATATACTGCAGTGTAAATGGCGTTGCATTTCTACTATTGCATAAAAATGCTGGGTTAAAAACAACCAAAGTTGGGTTGAAAATGGACACACCCAGCAATTGGGTTGTTTTAACCCAGCGGTTGGATTAAAATGTTTGCCCAATGTGCTGGGCAGTTTTATTTAACCCAACTATTGTTTAAAAATTACTATATGGCTGGCTTAAAATGAACCCAAAATACCTACCTTTTTTAGGTATTGTGGAAGCCAACCTAAAAAATTTACAATGAGTCATAGATAATTATAGATCCTATTTAAGGGAGCTTTCATCACAGTCCTTCATAGTAAATCTGTGGTCGTCATTCAGAAGTGCTCCATTTCTATCACTCATCCACAGACGGCTTTTATAATATCAATCAATAATAAATGTAGCCAAATGTGTTTGTGATTATACACAAACAAGTTTTGAGCCTAAGAAACATATCTAGAGACCACAGAATCCCATGGTACAAAAGGCTGTAATCGCTCCTGCTATGAATATTCCCTATAATCATCGAATACCATATAAACACTCATTAAGTGAATATTCCTGAAATTTTGATTTGCGTATTTTCTTGCATAACCATACAACACATTCGCTTTGGAAACAGGGTAAGTTTTGAATTTTTTCAGACCTTTGCGTTAAAGAAAATTGCTATCTCCTGAATAATTTCCTATCTCTATTGTCTAGTAAAATGTGTATTATTATAAGTAAGGATGAATTTAGTTTTAACTTTAACTTTTTTAACACTTTAATGAATGTTTGAGTTAGAGAATGGGAAAAAAAACGTTGTTCATTCATCAACTTCATTGCTGTTTGTTTTGTTTTCCACCTTTGACTTCAGCAAGCTCTTTCTTCACTACAAATCCTCACACACTCCCGACACTAAAGTCACAGCTGCCTGCCCTGTCTAGTCGTGTTTTTTTAATTGTCAGTCATACTCGCCAGCGTTCGTGGCGTTGGCTACCAGCCCAACACTTCGTCCTGTCCTCTACGCTGCCTGCCAACTGTCCCCCTTGGGGTAACGAGAAGAACAAAAACACACAGCCAAGCAAAAGACAAACCGCACACCTCTGTGTTTGACACAAATGTAAATGTGTGTTACATGATATTATAGCTGCCCTAATCTAACTGTTGAAGGCCACTTTTTTAACCATGGCTTTGTGTTGCGGTCGTGAATTAAGGTGAATCTCGCATGATACATTTTAGTTGTACTTGTTAAAGGGTTAGTTCACCCAAAAATGAAATTTCTGTCATTAAGTACTCACCCTCATGTCTTTCCAAACCTGTAAGACCTTCATTTATCTTCTAAGATTTCTGATGAAATCCGAGGGTTTCTGAACCACACATAGGCAGCAACGTCATTGCACCTTTTGAGGTCCAGAAAGGAAGTAAAGACATTGTTAAAATAGTCCATGTGACTGCAGTGGTTTAACCTTAATGTTATGAAGCGACAAGAATACTTTTTGTGCACAAAAACAAAACAAAAATTACGTCAAAAAGTATTCTTGTTGCTTCATAACATTAGGGTTGAACCACTGTAGTCACATTTAGTATTTTAATGATGTCTTTACTACCTTTCTGCACCATTTACGCACCATTTGTGCCACGGATGTGAAAGATTCCTCAAATGCGGCTTGTTGATGATAAACATTTATTTATTTATTTATTTATTTTCTAAATGATGGGACTTACAATTTTTGCCTAGCAAAGCCATAAAAACAGACCAAAAAATGCTAGCCATATCTGGAGCTATTTAGAGGGTTGGGCTATTTTTATGTGAAAGATTCCTCAAATGCGGCTTGTTGATGATAAACATTTATTTATTTATTTATTTATTTTCTAAATGATGGGACTTACAATTTTTGCCTAGCAAAGCCATAAAAACAGACCAAAAAATGCTAGCCATATCTGGAGCTATTTAGAGGGTTGGGCTATTTTTATGGAACCAGTAAGCAACCATCCAGAACACCCTAAAAACCAGCCAGCAATGCACCCACCCAGTAGTGATGGAACACGAACAAATCTTTCTTTTGAACCAGTTCACCAAAACGGCAAATTACTCAATCAAAACTCACTTTCAGAAGTGCCTGACAGTCACTCAAACTCGAAATTAGCCAATTTTCAGGAGTTTATGATCATATTATGGTTTTTGTTAACTCATTTAGCGCTTCAGTTAGTCCAACAGTACATTGAACTGAGAAAACTGTCTGCTGAAGTAAAAAAAAAAAAAAAATGTTTTGAACCAGTTCATTGAAATAAACTACCAGTGCAGAAAAGAATCATACTTCCCATCATTAACACGCAGAAGACCCTATAGCAAATGCTATCAACACCATGGCAAGTTATTCATGCAAACACCACTCATTTTCTTCAGAAATTGTGAAAATCTAGTTTATGATGTTAAATGATGGTTTGTGATTTCAGAGAAAGAAAACAGCTGTGGTTTGTGACAAAATAAAGACACTTGGTCCTCAAGTACTAACGTAAACAGAATTATCCTGTTAGTCAAACTGAAGGATGGAGCTTTATATATCTGGGTTATTTATTCTGCACTTTGCAAACGGTGCTGGAAACTGTCAGGCTGGATTTGCATATTCGTCCTTATCTGTATAGAGCTGAGTTTAGTTGGTTGATAAGCTTCCTCCTTAGCATGTTATTTATCAAGACTGCCATATGCAGTTATTCAAAACACGCCTGTCAAACGTGTCAGGTGTTTCACAGGCCTGTCTGAAGAAGGCAGGAGATTGGGGGAGTATCGAATGGAAAGAAAGAGACAGACACAATGTTTCAGAATTTCACACGGTTGCTTTGGTTTATGACGCACACCAAGTGGACGGACATCTGTACTGGGGCAATATTTACATATGTAAAATAAGCATAATTGGATCATTTGTGCCACATGTCACAGACCTCAATGAGACGGGCAATCTTTTTAGCAAATAGTGTACTTTAGTAAGCACTTACTCACATATATAAACACACTCACACAGATATCTTCCCATCTTCATTCTATGGTAAATACGCAAGTACCTCAGCATGAGCCAGACTATCATAGAGAGAAAGGGAAATTAAACTGTATATCAACGTAATTGCGTTATGTGAAACTCTCGAAATAGGTCAAGAACATGTTTGTCATATTTAGCAAAGAAAGAAATAATAATAAATTACATTTTGTTTGAAGAAACTGCACTCTAAAAAATGCTGGGTTAAAAACAACCCAAAGCTGGGCTGAAAATGGACAAAACCAGCGATTGGGCTAAATGTTTGCCCAACATGCAGGGCAGTTTTATTTAACCCAGTTATTATTTAAAAATTAATAAATGATTGGCTTAAAATTAACCCAAAATAGGTTGGAAATTGAAAATCAGACACATAATTACTAGAGGCAACAATTATAATAAAAGGTGAACATTTATTAATAAGCAATTTAATACATGTTTATTGTTTAATTATTATTCATTAAACTTATTAATAAACGTTCATTTATTAAACATATTAATAAATGCTATTTCCAATATACTTTGGGTTCAGCCATATAGTAATTTTTAAACAATAGCTGAAAAACTACTCAGCAGATTGGGCAAACATTTAACCCAACCGCTGGGTTTATCCATTTTCAACTCAACTTGGGTTGTTTTTAACCCAGAATTTTTTTAGACTGTGAAAATAATGTGCATTGTGACATTTTCATGACAAATAGCATACCAAATTTACTCTCATAATGCCAAAACTTCAGTTTTTTCTTAATCAGTATTTTTGTCTGATGAAACAATCTTAAAAACCAGATAAATTTATTTAACTCTTTTCCCACCATTGACTGAATTTTCCAGTAATCCATGTTTTCACTGATATACAGTAGGGGGGTGCTATAATATCTTCCAGGGGAGTACAGAATCTCCGGAGTCAAACAGGCAAAAAAGAAGCAGAAAAAAGCGATAGAAGCTTTGCTTATGGACATTGATATGAATATAGATATTGTTTTTTTTTATTAAACCCACCTTGCATGAAGCATGCATGAAGTGAGAATAAAATGAGAGCAGAGGCTCTGTTCTTTCTTTTAAATTATACTACGGGGCTATTGAATGCTCGAATCTGATTGGTTGACCAACGTTCTAAGGTGTGCAGTTATTTTCAGGGAAATGCATGGCTAAAGTAGTTTTAGGATGGTCATGACTGCATTGCAGTTCCATATCACTTCGCCAAATGATTTCAGTTATTTCAATAGGTCCTGCAACCTACAACCACAAAATAAACAAAACCCACAATGACACAGACCAAACAAACACACACGTACTGTATAGTACAGACACACATTCGCACAGAAACATTTTGTCAGTGCTGATGCATGACATTTTTGCATGACATTTCTCACCAGTGAGCTAATAACTGTGCGGTTCTTGAGGTAGATAAACTTAGTTTTGCTATTAGTAGAGACCGTGAGAGAGGCACAGACTCATATTCACATATGCTTTCTCTCTGCTATCAAGTCTGCTATCAAGGCTCAAGCCTCCGTTACTAGATCTGCTTCGTGTCGTGGCCGCATTACCACCTCGGTTGAATTATTTTCTAAGAATTCAATGGCCCGTCGTCAGTTATTCCTTACATATTGCATGTTCAGACATTTATACAACAAAATATTCTGGGGGCATGAAAGTTTTGTGAAAATGCTCAAAAATGCTGGCGCTGTCTGTCAATTTTTGGTCAAGATCTTACATTAACATTGCAAGAGTCAAGCACTCTGTAAAGTCTCCTCCTGCACATCCTGAAGACTATCAATGAATTTAAGGTCTGGACTCAGAGGTGCCAATTCATGTGTGAAAATGATTATTAATGATCCCTCTCAACCTTTCTTTCACAATTTTGTAGCAAATTAGCTTAAAAGAAATATGAATAATTAATTATAATTAGTTATAACTAATTATAAATATTCAGATCAGTTAATAAAATTAACTTAATGTAATACAATTAATATTACAATCAATTAACACTGTGTTAATTGTTTATTAATTCTAAGAAATGTTCATTTCCAGGTTATGGGAAATAACATTGTTACTGTGCAGTACTACTCAGAGCATGTAGTCAGGGTCTGCATGATTAGAAAAATATTTTTTTGGGGGATGCTCTCCTACATGTGAGCTGCATCTGGTTTAAATTTTGTGGTGATAGCATAAAGTATAGTTAAATTAAGTATTATTCTTTTTTTTTCGCAGCTAGATGGCGCCCACGCGCGGTAAACTCTGGTTTAGAGGCACTTTTCAGCACTCGCTGAGTTTCTAAGCTTTAAGATGTGTCTGATTGGTCCAGACGCTACAATTTGAACCTGGTGAATCTTGACATTGTCATCCTGTAATAAGGCCAAGATATGTCTTTCTTACATGGTTGTTTAAGAAATGAAAAGCTATGCACTCCAATTAGGATTAAAGGTGCCCTCGAATGAAAAATTGAATTTATCTTGGCATAGTTGAATAACAAGAGTTCAGTACATGGAAAAGACATACATTGAGTTTCAAACCCCATTGCTTCCTCTTTCTTATGTAAATCTCATTTGTTTAAAAGACTTCCGGAAAACACGCGGATCTCAACATAACACCGACTGTTACGTAACAGTCGGGATCATTAATATGTACGCCCCCAATATTTGCATATATGCCAGCCCATGTTCGAGCATTAGACAAGGAAAGGCTGTATTAATGTCTGGATCTGTGCACAGACAAGGTAAGCAAGCAAGAACAACAGCGAAAAATGGCAGATGGAGCAATAATAACTGACATGATCCATGATAGCATGATATTTTTAGTGATATTTGTAAATTGTCTATCTAAATGTTTCGTTAGCATGTTGCTAATGTACTGTTAAATGAGGTTAAAGTTCCCATCGTTTCTTACTGTATTCACGGAGAAAAGAGCCGTCGCTATTTTCATTTTTAAACACTTGCAGTCTGTATAATTCATAAACACAACTTCATTCTTTATAAATCTCTCCAACAGTGTAGCATTAGCCGTTAGCCACAGAGCATAGCCTCAAACTCATAGAGAATCAAATGTAAACATCAAAATAAATAATTTACTCACATGATTCGATGTATGCACACACCATGCATGACGAACATCTTGTAAAGATCCATTTGAGGGTTATATTAGCTGTGTGAACTTTGTAAATGCGCTGTAATATAGTCGAGAGCTCGTGTGGCAGGGAGCACGCGATTTAAAGGGGCGGCGCTGAAAAAATCAGTGTATAGTTAATGATGCCCCAAAATAGGCAGTTAAAAAAATTAATAAAAAAAAATCTATGGGGTATTTTGAGCTGAAACTTCACAGACACATTCAGGAGACACCTTAGACTTATATTACATCTTGTGAAAAAGCATTCTTGGGCACCTTTAAAAAAGAACCATATAACATGATAAAAACCTAATAATCACAGCAATAATGATCTAGTCATAGACTCTGAAGTATTTGCCTATTTAAATCCAAACAGCGACCTTTTTTTACTAAGGAATGATAAAAAATTTAAGAATGATAAAAATGTGTACCTTGAATGCAATGTTAGTCGTTTGTATAAAAACATCTGCCAAATGCATAAATGAATCTACAGTGTCCTTTCTCATTAAAGATTGCATTGTAATTCAGAATTTTTTTAACATTGCTCACAGGGAAAATGAGACTTTTAGTGTGTTTAATTGGGCTTGCTGGAATCACAGGGCCGCCAGTGACATTTAATCCTGTCATTGTGTAATCTTGATGAAGCACGCTAGATTTGATACTGCAGGAACAAAGCTCCTTTATACTGCATTACAGCCATACTCACTGACACTAGTGATTGCATAGAGGAAATATGAGAAAATGATTCTCAAACAGATACTTAAATGTTCTCACAAAACTATTCTTCTTTGTTTGAGAATTTCAAACAGACACTTTCAGTGTCACCTGCATGTCACTACAGCAAAAGAACAAGCAAGAAATCCATTCTTTCAGCCTGTTTTCAGTCATCAGGAAAATACAGTATCGCTGATGCAATTTATTCTTTTGTGATGAGCAGCACTCGTTATGCTCAACTACACTGAAATGAATCAGTGGAAATTTTGTGAACGGTTTTTACATACTTGTTAATGTATCTGTAATGTATGCCTACTCCCATAATTTCAAAGGTCAAAAATGCTTGAAATATTTCTTGAAATAGCAGATGTTATAGTGTTACATTTCTATTTGTGGCTATTTTTGAAAGCCTGTATTTTACATTAATTCTGGTGCAATGCCTTGCCCCATACTGTAAGTGCATTCCGTGATGGTCACCTTGATTTTTCCAAGTAAGAGAGTTCCTTGATCAACGTATTTTGTCAACAACATTCCTGCCTGAAAATGTAGTCCTGAACCTATCCCTATCCCCTACTCCTAAACCTAAACCTGCCCATAACTTATCTCTTAAATCAGAGGGAAATGATAGCTGAATAACACTGATGTAGAAGCACCTAACCTTTGTTGTAAGCCTAAACTTGACATAAACTGTAAACCTGCCCCTAAAATCTGATTGGTTGATTGGAATGTTGTTCCAAGATGTTGATTTAGGCACATGTTGTACTTGGTAAAATCACATTCACCATTCGGGTGACACACAAGCTGACGTTGTTGTCTCCTCGCATCGGCTGCCTCTGGGCCAAAAAGCAAATAACCATCTATATAAGCAGGTATCAATAGTCTATATTTGTTATTCAAAAAAAAAAGAAAAGAAAATGAAACTAGAACCGCAGATATACAAACCATAAACAAAGCTGCGCTTGCTTACCATTTTGAATATCAATCATGCTGATCACTTTCTTCATTCCAGGTGGCTCGTGCTGTTATGAAAATGTTGATGTACTGGAATTCTATAATAAAAATAAAAATTAGAACAGCCTTCTGTCTTTGCCATTTTAACTTCTTTGCTCGCTTTCATCACTTTCACTTTTATTTTCATGTACTGACTCGATGAACAGCCAGTCAGAGTGATCTCTTTCGCCGACAGCCCCAATAAACTGCATCGGGCGAATACAGTTTTGTAGTCAAAAATATTTTCCATGGTGTACCTTTCTGTGCTGGCATTGGGAATCAGCCTTCCTTTGTTTCTCAGCACTAAACAAATTGGCTCTTCATGCTTGACCTGTATCTAGCATGACACTGGTATTGATACAGTGATACAGCGCTTTTAGTTGTTAAAGTGTTCTTGTATTTGCATTCTAGTGTTCTTCTTGGCACTCAAGATGTCTTAACTCTTGGCTTGTCTCTATACTTCAGGTAACTGCCTCTTACATAAATAACTGCACTTATGTGAAAGCCGCTTAATTCACTGAAAACATAAGCCTTAATGCAAATGCATGTAAACAATGCATGCTATTTAGATACAAAATCATAGAAGGTCACAAAACAGGTTATACTAAGAACATATACAAGCACAAAGCTTGTATTCCTGTACAGCCTACTTGAATAAACATGGTTTTTGCACTGAGATAAAACTCATATATACATGTTTTAATTAGTAGCTTATGTCTAAGAGGAAAAAAAAAAGAAAACCTATATGCTGAACAAATGACGAATGTAGTTAATTAGGAACTAAAATGCAAATGTTGAAATTAATTGGTGCCAAAGAGTTACTTAATTTCATTAACTTGCAGATATTATGTGTGTGTATATATATGTATATATATGTGTTTGTGACCCTGGACCACAAAATCAGTCTTAAGGGTCACTGAGATTTATACATCACCTGAAAGCTGAATAAATAATCTTTCCATTCCATTTGTTAGGATAGGACAATATTTGGCTGAGATAAAACTATTTGAAAATTGCCTTTTAAAGGGGGGGTATCACACACAGTTTCTGCCAATCTCAAGTTCATCTTGAGTACATATAGAGTAATAATGCATCCTTCATATCTCCGAAAATTCTTTTGTTTTGTCATATTTATAAAAGATAGATACGCTAAACCGAATCTTTCTGAAAAAAGCCGAGATCCTGGAGGCGTGTCTGCCGTCAGTGCCGTGGGCGGAGCTAAAGAGTCACAAGCGTGCGCGGCTTCTGCGTAGAAATCGCATGCTAGCTGCGACATTATAAATAAAAAGGGAACAAAAACGTTTGTGTTGTTTACATTATATACACTTGCGCGCCAATTGCCAACAAAACACAGACATCTGATGCAGCTTTACTCACCACCCACAATCTGCAAATTCTGCGCCGAACTGGGACTTGTTTACAAAGTATTTGTCAAACAAACAAACATACGTGCACAACTCCGTTGCTGCCCCGGAAAAACAAACTTCATCCACTGTTCCCTTAACGCTGGGTTCTTTGGGAAGCTGAAAAAGGTAATCTTACCCTCACAACCAAAAACACACTGAGCTGTGTCTCATTTCGGAGGCTGCGTCCTCCGGAGCTCACATTTGAAGGCTGAATACTTTGTCAAGGATGTCATATTTAAGAAAAGTAACAGTAATAAAATTAACTGATATTCATTGTGAGGTGTAAAATACTGTAATTTCATTCTTACGTTGCAATCTAACGGTTATTTTTCTTAAATGAGACTGCCTCAATGATGTATGCAGCCTTCAAAGGGCGCAGCCCCTGAATTGGGACACAGCCATTGTTGAAAAATCTCTCGGCTTCCGTATCCCTAACGGAACGCGTTGATGTGCGTGCTCTTGCTCTGGGCGATGTGTGTGTGTGCACGCTTATCAGGGAGAAGTGCCTATACAAGGACTTCCTTTCTCTTTTGACGTCATACAGGACACACTCGAAAAAACTCTCTGAATCCTGTACCGAAACCAGAATCAGTGGATTTGGCACAGAAATACTCCATCATACGTCCAACTCGTGTTTTGAAACTTTGGCCATGTTTAGCATTAGAATGCAACTCTTTAACAGTGTAAATAAATAAATGGTTGGAAATTTACAAAATATCTTCATGGAACATGATCTTTACTTAATATCCTAATGATTTTTGGCATAAAAGAATAATCGATAATTTTGACCCATACAATGTATTGTTTGCTATTGCTACAAATATACCCGTGTGACTTATGACTGGTTTTGTGGTCTAGGGTTACATATTATTTTGTCAGTACTTTAGTGCTAGTCAACAAAATGCATAAGATTAATTATGCTGTTTAAGTAAAATACCCATTAGCCACTTGGATCTTTAAGAACAATCATTGTTATAGTCATATCATCAAAACAATTTATGTAATAATAAACATTACAGGATGAAAAACAAGGAGAAAGTTGATTTGATCTTTTGGAAATGAATGGATTTGTGGTCTTAAAGATGTTTGGAAAGGAAAATAAGATTATGAAGACTTTTTTTTGTTTGTTTTGCTTTTGGAATAATGCACTGATTAATCGTGCACAATAATAGGAACACATGGAAAGGAAGTAAATCGGGTTCATTTTTACTTCATGTTGACTTTAAAGTTATCTCAGGACTTCTGTGAGCCTGTTACATAAGCCGGCCCCATGAGATGGTCTCCTCTCCTGGCGGCGGTGCACTTCCTGTCCAGATCTCTCTCGTGGAACAGTGTGAAGTTTCACATAAAGAGGCACTTCAGAGATTGTCCATTCAGCCTCTGAGCCTCAGAGTCTGTCTTCAGAAGGGCAGCATCTGTCGGCAGAAGAGCTGAGATGAAAGGGAGTACCAGCGACAGGACTAAGGGCTGAGAATCCTGCTGCGGCCAGAGTAACGGAAAGGTCAGAAGTCACAGAGTCATCTGTTCTACCTTGATGTTGGTTCGCACACACCCACTGGATTACCTAAGCTAACTTTAAGACACTTTTCAGACACAATTGTAGGCCATAGATGTTGTAAGAGAATGATTGCTTAGCTGATGAACTAGCTGTGCAAAGGCTGCAGAAATGAATAGTGGCCCTGATTGTGTTTATTTATGTTTTTAATTTTAAATATGTTGTATTATATTTATATTAAGCTTTGTTGTTTTATAAATGTTTTAATGACCATCCATGTTTATTTTTCTGTCTCTTTATTCAAATATAAACAGAAAATACAGGAAATATGTGCAAAAAATAAAAAAGAATATCATAACAAAATGGCTTCTTTAAGCAAAAATCAGTATTTATATAGTTTGACCTCCTGGACTTCTTCCAGTTTCTCAAAGAAGAAACTCTGAGAAACTTCTCATCAGTTTTTGAAAGTTTTCTTGGCCTTCGAGTCCTTTTCCATTCCATTTAGGTTTAAGAGAGCCAGGTTCTTGCTATTGCTCAAGTGTAAGGGGAGGTCACTAAATAACACTTTAGCCTATAGAAGCCATTTTTTATGATTTTTTTCCTTTCTGTTTTTTAATACTGCATACAAATTTCATGTATTTTTTGGTTATATTCTACTAAAGAGATAGCATTACACCATTGCTAAAACAACATCTAATGGTGGCCTAAGTCTTTTTAACATTGCTGTATATTTATGTGTGTGTGTGTGTGTGTGTGTGTGTGTGTGTGTGTGTGTCTAAAATGTGTATTACATTTATAATAACAAATAATTTAAATTTAAATAAAAAATAGTTTTATTTAAACACTTTAAATAAAACTATCATTTTTGATCACCAAAATCACCGAGCTCAAGAGATCCACTCAGTGAACTTACTGAGGTAAACACTGCACAATGGTAATGCTTTTTACAGCGCTAGACACATAACGGTAATTAATATGATTAGCCTTTTGCTTGACTACATTATCAAACAGCTAATAATGTGTTGTTAATGTTACACAAACCACGTTCACATTCACGAGTCAGACAGCTGCCTTCTTACAGTCAGCATCCTTAGAAACACCTTAACGTCAGTGGAGAAAGGCATATAGTTCATAATATTATCGTTATACATCATACACCCGCTATATTGCCAAATCTACCCAATTTTTTTATATCATCAGAAAAATATATCGGGATATATTAATTCTCTAGACTCTCCTGCTTCATAGCAGTCATGGTTAATGATATGCTAAAGCCTGCTGGCACGTTGACCTGATTGGTTACAAGGTAGTTTGAGACTTTTTTTCACTGCAGTTTTAAATAGAAAATACTCAGCAATGGTGTTGACTTATTAATTTGCACATGGTTTGTCTTAAAGCATTTTAAAAACACCACATAGACATAAACAACATTAAAAACCTGATTTTCACCACAGGGGGGGACTTTAATCATTTCTGTGATATGGCATCACTATTAAATATATGCCATCATTTAAAATAATAGCATATGCGTTTTGTACTATCAGTTACTTTTTAAAGCATCCTTTTTTTTCTTTGCAAAATTGAAGGATCTTCTTTTTTTTCATTTTGAAGATTGAGAGACCTAGTTTTCATTTCATTTCATTATATGTCAAATAAAGGCCAGCATATGCTCCATATCTATTCTATTCTATTCTATTCTATTCTATTCTATTCTATTCTATTCTATTCTATTCTATTCTATTCTATTCTATTCTCGGCATAACTGCCAGCTCTGACTGTAAGCGTATCCTGCCATATTTTAAGACAGGCATAACACTAGTTAATGTTCCATCACTCTTTATGCATCCAAGGTCGGTTCATACCGAAGTCAAAGGAAAGGGAAAGATAAAAGAAACCATTAGGATGCATAAACGAAGCTCTTTTCTCAACCGAACGTGTCACTACAGTAGCTTCAGTCGGGTGACAAACCTTCATGCGCTCTTTCAGCGTGCCATGTTCGCATTGAGATACGGGCCCTTAAAGCTCCATACGGCTCCCGATGAATTTAGCGTCTATCATTGCATTATAATTCAATGCTTCTGACATAACACTCCAGCTTCTGTGATGGATATAAAAGTAAGCTTCTATCAAGTCATATATCTCTAAGCCCTGCGCCACTGATCCTAGCCAGAGCAATTTATAACCGCTGAAAAACAAGCTTTTTATCTTCTTATCTGGCTGCTCTACAAGAGTTGTCAGCTCCATGGTCTGCTGGCTAAAAAAAAACATCCAGAGGATATCACAGAGATGAGACAGGCACTGGGGAACAAAGAGCTTTACTTATAAACTGCCGTTTAAGGATATTTGACAGGCCCTGCCAATACTGTAAGCCTATAAATGTCTCAAAAAGGTGTTTGATGATTTGAATGGCCGTTCAGCATGAGGGTCGCACCACGAGAAGTGTAATTTCAGTGCCAATGCTCAATTGACGCATAATGCTCTTCAGCTCTTCTGCTAATTTCCAAGAAAGTGATTCCAATCAAATGGAAGTCATTCTGAAGTGATAGAAACACTTAACCACTATAAACCTCTGTTTATAGTGTGCATTTTGAATGCTTTAACATGGCTTTGTATGTTCCTGTGTATAATTTGTGAGCACCGTTTTTATACCTATTCAATATTACATCTTTAGAAAAATAGAATGCATTAAAAACTAGATCAACTTATTTTACAGTGTCCCTTTTACACGATACATGTAATTACTATAGTAATAGCTATTAAATGATGCCTAATTTCATGCAGCTAACCCTAAACCAAACCTAATCCTAATGCAATTAATTAATATAACTCGGTACTTAAATATATAATTACACTGTAACAAGGAACTTTAAAATAAAGTGTAACCTCTATACTCAAAACCATGAATAAGTATTATAATTATTGTGTGGTAGTTCTATATATACACACACACACACACACACACACACACATATATACACATAATGCATTGCATTGTGAATTATTGTGCATTACCAGTCAAAAGTTTGGATACACTCATGTTATCTTCAATACAAGTATGTTAATTAAATATTGACAACAAATTGTTCAAAAATGAAAACTCTTATTTTTGAGCTTCTTTGTCTATAAGAATTTAATGTGAAGATCTTTAAGATCACAAGACATAAATTCAGTTGAGAGAAAGACTCTAATGAATTGAGTATGACTTTTTTATTGAACACATTTTTCAAATGGCTTTGAGAGTGTATCCTAATTGTATATTTTAATGGTAAATTAAAGCTCTTTTCTTAAATCATTAAATATTATAAAAAGATCAAGTGTTTTTTGATAGTTTCAGCCCAATACAGTTATCATTTTCACATCCTGTGCCACGTTGTTAAAAAAGCAAATACACTAGCGCCCATCTGTGCGGCCATGGGCGTGCTGGCCATTGACCAACTGAAACCTGGCCTAAAGTCAATGGCGCAATATTTGTTTTGTTATTTAAAGAGCGCATTATAGTTTGCGCCTATATGCGTGTGCTCAACGTGCGTACATTCTGCTTACACATACAGGGATGTGCAGCAGCACACAAACATGCACAAACAGCACACAAAAATTCCACCATGTAAATAGTAAATTCACGATGGCGCGAGTACAACTAGCTTTTAAAGGGATTTTATTGCATGTTGCGCCCAAAACACACCCATTACTCATTAAGAGTATATATATATATATATATATATATATATATATATATATATATATATATATATATATATATATATATATATATATATATATATATATATATATATAGGTATATATATGTATGTATGTATATACACCACGTTCCAAATTATTATGCAAGTGACATATCAGTTAGATTTCAGTAGAATAAACTTTCAGATTTTAGTTTTTCTAAGAAAATGTTTGTTTGTTTCTTTCTCCATGTCTTTTTAGATAACTGGTATCAATCTGAGACAAATTAATTTGCTAGGTCTATAGAAACCCTACTTAGAGGTTGTTCCACATTATTAAGCAAGTCACAGTTCTCATGCAATATGGAGAGGAAGAAAGATCTTTCTGAAGATGAAAAGCATGAAATGGTGCAATATTGTGCAAAAGGCATGAAAACAACTAATATTGTGTGAAACTGAATGGAGATTATCAAATTATCATAAGATTTGTGAGTGATTTAGAGCGCAGCAGAACTCGGTCAGATAAAGGCTTATTAATGAAAGTTCCTATCAAAAAAATTAATTGTATTAAAAGGGCAGCTATAAAAAAGCCAGTGTTGAGCAGCAAACAGGTATTTGAAGCTGCTGGTGTCTCTGGAGTCTCAAGAAGCTCTCCATGCAGGCTGTCAGTTGTGCGTAAAGATGCATTTTAGCCACTCCAAACCAAAGCTCACAAAGAGAAACATTTTCAAACAGTTTTATTGATGTGGTGTTTTTTTGCAGCATGGGATAGTGCATAGTGCATTGTATTTCAGAAGGCACTATACTTCTTTTTATACCATAGCTGAAAATGGCCAGTTATGAACTCCACATATCTTGAAAAAGTAATTTTAATACCCTCAGAGACCCTAAAGAGACCTTCCATCTCACTTCCCAATATTCCAGCCCAAATCATCACTCGCTAGCTCCTTGCTGACGTCACAGTCTTGTTGGAACGTGGTGGCCACTCACCAACATTCCAGAAATCCATCCATTTAGACCATCCATGGTAGTACGGCATTAGTCAGTGAATAAAACTATTTAAAAATTAGTCTTCATGTATTTCTAAACCCACTGTAAATGTTTCTCTTTGTGAGGTGGCTGAAATGCATCTTTACGCACAACTGCCAGCCTGCATGGAGAGCTTCTTGAGACTCGAGAGGCACCAGCAGCTTCAAATACCTGTTTGCTGCTCAACACTGGCTTTTTTTTTTTATAGCTGCCCTTTTAATACAATAAATTTTTTGGACAGGAACTTTCATTAATATGCCTTTATCTAACCGAGTTCTGCTGTGCTCTAAATCACTCACAAATCTTATGATAATTTGATAATCTCCATTCAGTTTTCACAAAATATTAGTTGTTTTCATGCCTTTTGCACAACATTGCACCATTTCATGCTTTTCATCTTCAGAAAGATCTTTCTTCCTCCCCATATTGCATGAGAACTGTGACTTGCTTAATAATGTGGAACAACCTCTAAGTAGGGTTTCCATAGACCTGGCAAATTATTTTGTCTGAGATTGATACCAGTTATTTAAAAAGACATGGATGAATAAACAAACAAACATTTTCTTAGGAAAAACTAAAATCTGAACGTTTATATACGTATATATATGTATGGCATTTTTCACTTCCCCCATGGTCTCTGAATTTCTGCCCTGCAGAGTGAGACGAGGAAAACAATAGTCAGAAGAAGTGAGAGCAGTGGAAAACGCTCATCACTCTCTCTCTCGCTCTCTCGTCCGGTGTAAAATTCCCCAGCGGGAGTGTAAATTAGACCTCGCTCTTACGATTCCATCAATGTCAACAGATTAATGAAGCACTCGCAGAAAAAGAAAAGCGGGGCTCTGTGATCACACACAGAGCTTCAAAAACCTCAATACTTTTCAGATGGCATAAAACTTTAATCAACTTTGCTTAGTGCCATGCATAAAAAGTCAAGGAGAAACAGTGTATTCTTCACATCGTTGGTGAAGACTATAGCAATTAAAACAGGTTTTATTAAGTAACACTCTTAAAGGGATAGTTCACCCATAATTTACTCACTTTCATGTCGTTTAAACACTGTATGCATTTCTTTTGTGGAGCACAGTGTTTTTGTGGCTGAATTTTTATTTTTGGATGAACTGACTCTTCCAGTTGTTTTACACTTCCTCTGAAGATTACATTAGCATTTATAGACTGAGACTGATATTTTTGATCAATAAAATGACATAATCAGTCCAATGGCATAACTACCATAATCGAATATTAATAAAACCCTCTGTGAAAACTGCTGATCTGTATCATGTGTGTCATATAGGCTCAAATCTGTCATGGAGAGTCCAAGTACTAAAGCACAGCAGGAGTTCATGCACACTCTTGGGGAACATCGATTCCACAGGGTTACGAGGTTGAAGACAACTCAGTGTGCATCTAAAGAAAGCACTGATAGCCCAAAGCCACCCGACACGCACATACATCACATGAAATATTCTGACAAAGAAGCAATAGATGGCCCTATCAAAGCACATCAAAGCTATAAACATGCCAGAGGATCTTTAACGGTCAACCAAAGACCAATAGATGCGGGTAAACATCCTTCCATGTGTGGGTATATTTCACATGAAGGCCGTAATTAACCTATGTGTGCTGTAACTGCAATGCCAATACAGCAGATAAGAGGTACATCAATACATTTATAATGAAATGTGGAAACAAATGATATACACGCAAACACAAACGCCTAGAGGGGCATAAACCTGAGCGCTAATGTCTATTTTCTCTTTTTCTTTCCTCTATGCCGCCATTGTGCTATCATGAGTGACATCACATTGGTTACGCTCCAATGAGCTTCCATTTGAAACATTTGCTAGCAACGATAGCATTGCCAATTTTGGCCTAACTAAGACAAATGTGCTAATGAGGGGCTGGTGTCATGGCGGTGTAAACATCAACCCATAGAATGCTGGGAGTGATGGCGTGAGGGGGCCATTGTCTTTTCCCGCCAGGGTCATTATGCTAATGGAGGCTAATTTGCGAAGCCTAGCATCGCATCGCAGCCGACAACGGCTGATTGCTCCAATTTGTTCCACTGCTGACATGAGGCAGGCTGTCATGAAATTCAGGAAAACAGCATATTTGGATGGTGTGAAGAGATGTGTGTGTGTGTGTGTGTGTGTGTGTGTGAAAATACCAATAGACTATGAAATATACCATGAATGATTACCACATTGTACCGTGAATACCACGGTATTACCATGATGCATGTCCAATATCATTGTATCCAAAAATCATAGTAATACAAAAAATAAATAAAAATTAAAAAAACATAGCATTACCATGATAACATTCCCAAAAACAACCATGGTAATACTATGGTAAATGACCAGAAAGATGGTATTATCATGGTACCATGTCTAAAGCAGTGTTGTCATCATTAACTAAAACTAGATATTTGGTAATAAACCAGGGAATTGAAATAAAGGTTAAATAAAATAAAATATAAAAATTAGATAAAAACTTAAAGATGAAAAACCTTGGTAACCTTGAGGTTCATTCCGAGTAGTTTTGAGATATTGAGCTTTAAAGTTCTTGTATTCCATTCGACTGTGTATATATAACCTTTTTGTTTTTTAAATAAAAAGTCCCAAAATGTACACACACACAAAAAAAAAATCACATAATGTAAATAAGTTGTCAGAATAATGTGAATGACTCAATTTTGACAAAAATGTCAGATAGAACCATATAATTCCAATGTTGAAGTACTAAATAAATAAAAACTAAAACATTAAAACTAAAATGAATACAATTTCAATAGAAATATAAAAAAATGACAAAAGCACTTAACAAACTTACTAAAACTTAGAATTAAATTGAAAACTGAAAATATAAAAATAAAAACTTATTCTTAATAAATACTATTATATATAGTTCACCCAAAAATGAAAAATTATCCCATGATTTACTCACCCACAAGCCATCCCAGGTTTATATGACTATCTTCTTTCAGACAAACACAATTGGAGATATATTTAAAAATATCCTTAAGCCGAGTTCAGACTGCATGATTTTAGCCCCGATTTTGGCTCGCCGACAGGTTTTGAGAAATCGCCGACAAATGCCCAAAATCACAGGCAAATCAGTGCTCGTTCACACAAGTGACAATCGCGTTGCCTGGCAAAGTCCAGAATGATATATCTTCTACAAGATATATCAGTCTGGTCAGTCCGCCCTCCGTCGCGCCTCGAGTCAATTCCAAACCGTACCGTGCAATCAGATTTGTTTATTTCAGTGACGCAAACAGCGTCACTCTAGTGCGGTGAAAGTCCCTTCAATATCAACATAGATGGCGCACGCGAGACCCGAGAGTTTGTTCTATTCAGCCGTGAATTCAGTTTTAAATGACCAAAAACACATTAAGTCATTAAAACCCCAGCAGCTGACAGCACTAGAAGCCTTTATTTTAAAAGAAGACGTTTTCGCGTTGCTTCCCACTGGCTTTGGGAAAAGCTTAATATATCAGTTAGCTCCGCTCGTTGCTTTGCTAACGTCATATTCAAGCTTCTTGCGGGCTACCATTTAATAATAATCCCAGTCTCAAGTGAGAACTCCGGTCTTGCACATGTGATATTGCGTTGTTTCCTTGTCACATCTCGCGTGTTTGGTTGTGAAACGTAGTTTGCGTGCCAGACAGAGTTGTCGGCAAATCTTCCTATTGTAAAGTCATGCAGTGTGAAACCTTCTGTCGCCGATCCATCGTGCAGTGTGAACACAGCAGCGACTGAATGCTGGCCAAGATAGTCATGCAGTGTGAAAAGAACAGTGACCCAACTACTTTAAAAATCGTGCAGTCTGAACTCGGCTTTAGTCCTCCAAGGTTTATAATGGTTGTGAATAGTGGGCCGTGTTTTGAAGACAAAAATAATGCATCCATCCCTAAAAAATAAAGTAATCCATACGACTCCAGTGGGTTAATAAAGGCCTTCTAAAGTGAAGCGATGCATTTTTGTAAGAAAAATATCCATATTTAAAACTTTGTAAATTCAAATAACTATCTTCCAGTGGAAGACCGCACGCAGAATGCGCAAGTTAATTTGCGACGGAAGAGTATTCTCTGACGCACAACGTAATGATGAACGCGGAGAGGCATCTAAGCTTACGCCACTCCTACATCCTGTGTCATACATCGCGTCAGGGGGTTACTCTCGCAGCGCAAGTCGATATGGATATTTTTCTTACAAAAACGCATCACTTCGCTTCAGAAGGCTTTTATTAACCCACTGGAGTCGTATTGGTTACTTTTTTTTGTTTGTTTTTTTGGTTAGATGCATTATTTTTGTCTTCAAAATACGGCCCACCATTCACAACCATTATAAACCTTGGAGGACGAAGGATATTTTTAAATATATCTCTGATTGTGTTTGTCTGAAAGAAGATAGTCATATACACCTTGGATGGTTTGAGGGTGAGTAAATCATGGGATCATTTTCATTTTTGGTGAACTATCCCTTTAATACCACAGTGAATGTCTAAAAACACTGTAAAATTGTAAAACCTTGCTAAATGTACCAAAAACCGATGTGCTTTTGACATGGTACCACACAGTAAAATCCCTAGAGTTAAATCAACTCTGCTCAGAGTGCATATGGTCCCTCTCTAAATAGTGTTAAAATAACACTGAAGCAGAGTTAAAGTTAATGAGATAATTAATCAATTAATAAGGCTGTGGCTGGAAGTCAGTTGTTGTTCTTGTGTTTCTCTTTTCTTCAGTGATTCTGCTTGTTAACAGCAGGTGTTCATCACTAATGTACAATCATCACATAATTAATTGTTTAATTATCTCATTAACTTTAACTCTGCTTCAGTGTTATTTTAACACTATTTAGAGAAGGACCATATGTACTCTGAGCAGAGTTGATTTTTAGACATGATACAGCACAGCATGATACTTCTTTTTGGACATTTACCATAGTATTACTGTTTTTGTTTTGTTTTTTGTTTTTTTTGTGGAAATTCCGCTATGGTAGTGCCATTTCTTGCACTTTAATGCTACAGTAAATGTCCAAAAAACATTGGTGTTATCACGGTACCACATCCAAAAAACAGTTATCCCAAGTTAAGCTTTTGGTTCTTTTTTCTTATTGTTGTATCATTTGACCTTTGCTAGCAGTACACTACAGTACATCACTGCACATTTACACCCTCATACATTCAAAGAGTGAGAAAAGGAGAGAGAGAAGGAAAGAAGCAGTGAATATGAATGAAAAGTTGATATCCACAAGTAAATTGTTTACAAAACTACCACAAAAAAAAAAGTACCACTGCATTGATCTGTGAAGCCCGGCATAAACTAGCAACTGTAAACAATTGCTTACAGAAATGTACTTTGATGTTTGCAAGTAAAAAAATTGATTGATGGTTTAGCGGTTTCATCCCATTTCCCTTCAGAAGCACCAATGCATTGAAACAGCCTACAGCCGTATAATACTGAGAGAAAAACACTACGCAACAAATAAGAAGGGAACAAAACAAAACACTCTTACAAATTGTAATATCTCCTTGATTTGGGGCTTGCGTGTTATCTACATCTGCGTATTGTCTCAAGCCCCAAGCAAACAAGCCAAAACCCAGAAGTCATTTTCCCCCTGGATGAGTCGGCTGATTTATATCAGAACGAGGTTTCTGTATGTGCCGTGGCTGAGCTGCTGGTGTGCTCCTTATGGACAGCGACAGTTTAACTCTAGCCAGTATTTAGCATCCTTTCCTCGCAAATCAAATTTGAATTGTTCAATAAAGAGCCAACATCTTGTGAAAATAGGCAAGACACACCATGAAATTGGACTGTCAGCGGATGAAGCGTAGGTACACATACAAATGTCCCATTACTTTAGTGCACACACACAAATACATACCAATGTACATATGCACAGGCACTTACATGGGCCTTTTAAGTGTACAAACATGACTTATTTTACAACAGAGACAAATTTATTAAACAGTCAGTCTTGGTAAGTAAACGGTAGCATAGGAGCAGAAGAATGCGCACACTGGCTCTGTTTCTAAAGCTAGTGAGCTGCCTTGTTGTTTTCTGTCTACTTAGGCAGCTGCTTTCTAAGGCAGTAGCACTCAGTTAATGGGGTTTGGTGTTAGCATGTTGCTAAGCTAACTGTGAAATATTTTTTATTTAATTAAATTTTTGTAAATCATTTTTGGTATTGAATGGTTAAGCATATTTATAATTAATATTTCTCTCAGTGTGTCCACCATTTCTTTTGGATTTTTACAACCCACACTTTCAGAAGAAAAGGTTATTCATAGACCCTTAAAGGGTTCTGTCAGGCACTTCATATACAGAACCTCTTAGGGGTTCCCATCATGTGATCATTTTATGGATTTAGTTTTAATTCATACATTTTATTTTTATGTTAATAAAATTGTGTGAATTAAACAGCTTATAAACATAAAAAATTTGAAATAACCTGTTAAACATGAAAGCAGTATGCAATAATTTAAGACTACTCTGCATGTAGAACGTTTTTGGCATAAAGCGTTCTTTAAAATTGAGTCAAGAATGCGAGGGTTCAGTATAGAATCTCAATGAATCTCTTTTTTTTTCTAAGAGTGCAGGCTAAAATGTGCCTGTGGTGACATTTCTGCAAAATTATATTAAGTTGCTTCTTGCATGTTTCGCAGATCTTGCAAAGTGAGTGGCACTACAGGTGTTTTCAATTTTCAGTGAAACAGATGAATGTGAATGTGGCAACATTTTATTATGCTGGATATTGCACATATTGTGGCAGTTCGGAACATACCAACATCTGTATACTAAACCCTATACCATAAACCCATTAAAAAAAAATGCAAGATTAAAATGGATTTGATTAAAGGGGACCTATTATGCCCCTTTTTACAAGATGTAATATAACTCTCAGAATGTGTCTGTGAAGATTCAGCTTAAAATACCCAACAGATCATTATTTTATTAGCCTATACCATGTTGTAAATGCCCATTTCTGAGTAGAAGGAATAACATGCTGTATTCGTGCATGTATCTTTAAATGCAAAAGAGCTGCTCCTCCCCACCCCCTTTTCAGAAGAGGACAGAGCCTACAGCTTGTGCCTCGAATATGCTGTTAAAACTAAAAAACATCAAGCAACAAAAGAAACACAGAAAATCATTCACTGCGCTTGACTGAATAACTTTAGTAGCTTTAATAAGAATACATTTCTTACTTGAATGCTGCTGTTAAAGGGTTAGTTCACCCAAAAATGAAAATTCTGTCATTTATTACTCACCCTCATGCCGTTCCACACCCGTAAGACCTTCGTTAATCTTTGGAACACAAATTAAGATATTTTTGTTGAAATCCGATGGCCCCGTGAGGCCTGCATAGCCAGTAATGACATTTCCTCTCTGAAGATCCATAAATGTACTAAAAACATATTTAAATCGGTTCATGTGAGTACAGTGGTTCAATATTAATATTATAAAGTGACGAGAATATTTTTGGTGTGCGCCAAAAAAACAAAATAACTACTTATATAGTGATATTCCGATTTCAAAACACTGCTTCAGGAAGCTTCAGAGCGCCAAAGTCAAGTGATTTCAGCAGTTTGGCGGTTTGACACAACCGATCCAAATCATGATTCGATACGCTGATTCATTATGCTCCGAAGCTTCATGAAGCAGTGTTTTGAAATTGGCCATCACTAAATAAGTCGTTATTTTGTTTTTTTGGTGCACCAAAAATATTCTCATTGCTTTATAATATTAGTATTGAACCACTGTACTCGCATGAACTGATTTAAATATGATCTTGAGAGAGGATATGCAAATATTGGGGTCATACATGTTAATGATATTAGTGTTATGTTGAGATTCGCCTGTTTTTCGGAGGTCTTTTAAACAAATGAGATTTACACAAGAAGGTGGAAACAATGGAGTTTGAGACTCACTGTATGTCATTTCGATGTACTGAACACTTGTTATTCAACTATGCCAAGATAAATTCAATTTTTGATTCTAGGGCACCTTTAATTGTTCTACCATCTGTGCATCTTTAAAGACTAAGGGTCATTTATAAGATGCTATATTACTTTCAATGTTTTAAATATATATGACTGTGCATAACAATTTGTCACAACCTCCACCCACTCACCAAGTATGTATGTTACTTTAACCAAACTAGTAATTAGTTTTAGCAAAACTAATACCAAAACTAGAAGAAAAGAATAATTACAGGGGCTGTTTAAAGAAGAAACAGCATGCAGAGTGAATCCTAAAGAAATAAATACAAATTAAAAAGCGTTTTTACTGTTGCAAATTGCAGATGCAATCAGTCAGTGAAACCTTCTTATTAACTCCCCCTTTCGTGCACATAAATAAAAGAAAACAAATAAAGTCGTACTAAATCTTATGAGCTTTCATCCAGTCCGAAAACGCAGGGCAAACTTCTTCATTTTGTCATGTATAGTCTCTATGAATCTTCCCAGTCCAATTTTTCTTCCTGCGTTCCCAGGGCTAAGCAGGAAACTTGCGTCCATGTAATTTGAATGTTAATGTTATAAATGCGGATTAAGTTTTCCTGTCTTTTTCCTCAACTGTAAGGTAAAGCAGGACTAACACCTTTTTTAATGTAATCACCGCTAGCCCTTTTTTAGAAGAGATGAATATTTCTGCCTTCCTCTGTTCATTTCCATTTTTAATCTAGTTCCGTGTGATTGATGGGCCGTAGGAAAGACATCAGAAGCCTGGATAAAACTCTCAGGTCTTAGCTGACTTAGTCATGTAATAACCAGCAGGGCAAAAGAACTCCTTCGTATTTGATCAGTGTTTATGTACAAAAACTTGATGTAAATCTCCTCTCACTGTAAAATGTGACTTTAGATAGATTCGGTGAGTGCAGTTTAATTATTTCCACCGGTTCCCTGTCAACATGCAACCGAGAAAGGCTCCAAAGGAGTGAATGCAGCATGACGCATCGTGTGCCATTATTATTGTTTCTCAAGTTTTTTGTAGTGCCAAAATCGGCTGACAAACAATCAAAGCTACTCAGCTGTAACAGGCTTTTCCAGCTTTCCGGTAACAGACAGAAAGAATCAAAGCGCTCGAGTAGAATAGAACATGAACTTCACAAAAGGATGCCAAATCCATGAACCATTATGACAAATGGAGAAGAGGCCAGGGCTCTGTTTGATGATAGATATGTGCTACAACTTTACTTCTTTCACAGAACACATGAGGTGTGAGGTAAAATGTTGATACTAGAAAGTGAATGCTTTCAAATAACATAAGAATAGGGCTCCAGACAAAAAAAAAAAAAAAAAAAGACAAGGGAGATATGAAACATTTAGGCCAAATGACTTACAGAAATGACAGAGTCACTCGAAGAAGATGGTTTTTTCAGAAGTGCTTTTTTCTCAGAATTGCGTGATATAAACTAGCAATTCTGAGAAAAAAGTCAGAATTGTGAAATAAAAACTCACAATTGCAGAAAAAGTCAGAATGTGAGATAAAAAGTTAGTACAACATGGCCACGATTTAGTAAATCAAGGGAACAAATTATTACAGTATATTGTGCACACAATTTACTTAAAATGAGGGAACGAATTAGTAATTAATGGTTGTTAATTAATGGCCACGATATACATATTTTTCCCCCACATGTCATTTACAGGGCTCCATAGTACTTTTTTTTTTAAAATAACCAATGATATTTTTAAAATATTTATGATTATTTGAGGAACAGACTGAAATGCAAGTAATTGTTCACTGAAAATCTTCCACATATTAGTGTTTGAGTATATTCAAAAGTTGAGTATGAAGATGCGTCCACCAGGTTTGACGTCACTGATCCCAAACCCAACTGATTGTAAGTTGTCGATGAGCCTAGTTAGAATATGCAAAACTGTGAATGACTCAACTTATATTTCAGTCTGTACACAAAGCTATTGTATGGCTTTAGACAAATGAAATTTTATTGTTCTTTTGTGTCATTTTTGGAGCTTGTGCACATCATTTTTGTTTCTGAAGTAGTCAAAACCAACTGACAAACAAGCTGTAACAGGCTTTTATCACTTTCCGGTAACAGACAGAATGAATCAATGTTCTAGAGTCACATTGAGTGGAATGGAACATGAACTTCACAAAACGAAGCCGAATTCATGCCCCATTATGGCAAATGGAGAAGAGGCCTTGGCCAATAAAACCCTCAAAAGTGCTACTCTGTTGCCCAGAGTCAGGTCACTCCCTCAATCACCCTGCAAAGTGCAATACAGAAGCCATTTCACTGCTTGACAATATAAAGTGTGATCAAGGCTCATGTAATCATGCACTGTATAAAGAAAACTACTCAAAATCAAAGCCAGAGGGGATAAAGAACACTCAGTGGCAGCCTTTGAAGCTCCATTCTGAGGATCACTTTAAATTCAACCATCTGCTGTAAATTGTATTTAGTTGAAGGATAGCATTTCAGTCATTGGTTCATTATCTCTAAAAAGGGTCTTGTGCCTGTCCAAGCTTCCACAAAGAAACGTGTGAAAAGCTTTTATATAATTCTCTTAAACAGTTATGTATTTGTTGCTGACCGAACTTTGGAAAATATGTTTTCTAGTTTGATCACTGTTTGAAAGAAATGTCTCTTACGTGGAACACAAAATGAGATGTTAAGCAGAATGTTCAAGCTTTTCTTTTATGTACAGTGAACATTTTAGGATATTTCCTAAATGCTGAATAAAACTGATGCGCAAGATGCGCATCAAATTTCCAAAACGTGCATAAAAAGCATACGCTTTCTTAAAGTGAGATGCCTCAAGTCATGTGACTGAATAATTCGCACTATTACCTCCTACAGCTGAAGTTACTGCAAGTAATTTATTGCATTTAATAAAAGAGCTGACTTCCCCAGTGGCTACAATTTCTATTCCAATTTTGCACCAATTTTGTTTTTCACAGAAGAAAGAAAGAAAATCATACGGCTTTGGAAAAGCTTGATGACAGCATGATTTTTGGACATACTGGGTGTATTTCAAATGTATGGAAGCCCTGAACCGCATGGTGAAAAAAAAAAAAAAAAAAATGGTGGGGAGGAAAAAAAACCACGAAAATTTATCTCGTTATTTCGACATATTAAGTGGTTATTTCAAGATATTAAGTCGTTATTTCAACATAAGTCGTTATAAAGACATAATATCTCGTTATTTCAAGATATTAATGCTGCGTTCACACCAAACGCGTCTGGGGCGTCAAATTCACGTCAGACGCGTCTAGTTGGACACTTGAACATTTTGAAGTCAAATGCGCGTAAAATTCGCTCTATTCGTGCGTCTAAACAAAGTGTGTTCAGACGCGAATTCGCGTCATGGGAGGGGTTTCCATCTCTTTCTGCACAGATCCTCTGAATAAACACATTATCTTGTCAGTTGGAAACCAGTAGCGGCAATTTAACTCGGTTATGGCGGCCGGCTTTTGCTAGCGAGCAGGTGGGCTATGATCAACGGCTAAAATCATGCAAAGCGTTTTAAAATTAACCAGATTGTCCGATTTCTTCGCTTATCCTCTTCCAGACAAGGTTCTTTTTATTCCCATCTCAGTAAAAATATGATGACACATCACACACAGACTATTATCTTTGTTCTGGTCTTCACCGCTGATCACGTCATGAACACGTTACTACCAAAGCAGAGTCCCTGATTGGTTAACGCGCCGCGAATTTACGCCAAAGTTCAGATTTTTCAACTTGGCCGTCTAGGGCGTCAGACGCTCAATTCGCACGTCAGGCGCGTGAACGCTCAATTCACGCCGCGCCATTCGCGCGTCAACGGCCAATTCGCGCCGTGCTATACGCTTGATTCGCGCCGCAGAATGTCTAGACGCGCGTTTGCATTGACTTAACATGTAAATCAGATGCTCCAGACGCGTTCGGTGTGAACGCAGCATTAGTCGTTATTTCAACATAATAAGTCGTTATAACGACATAATATCTCGTTATTTCAACATAAGTCGTTATAACTTATTATGTTGAAATAACGATTTAATATCTTGAAATAATGAGATATTATGTCGTTATAACGACTTATTATGTTGAAATAATATCTTAAAATAATCACTTAATATGTCGAAATAACGAGATAAGTTTTCGGGGCTTTTTTTCCTCCCCACCAAGGTTTTTTTTTTTTTTTCACCATGCGGTTCAGGGCTTCCGTACATACAAATGTAATTGAACTGGATGAAAAAAAAAATAATAATTTAAACTTTTTCTTTAACAATGTGAATCCAATTTTGAAAGTCATAGCTGTTTAAGTTGCTTGTAAGGTCAATTGTGCTCATAAAAATACATTGACCCTGATCAGTTACATACACTCACCAGACACTTTATAAAGGTACGCCTTGCCGGATTGGACTCCCTTTTGCCTTCCGAACTGCCTTAATTCTTTGTGGCATAGATTCAACAAGGTGCTGGAAACATTCCTAAGAGATTTTGGTCCATTGACATGATAGCATCACATATTTGCTGCAGATTTGTTGGCTGCACATCCATGATGCGAATCTCCCATTCCACCACATCCCAAAGGTGCTCTATTGGATTGAGATCTGTCGACTGTTGAAGATATTTGAGTATAGTGAACTCAAGAAACCAGTCTGAGATGATTTGAGCTTTGTGACATGGCTCGTTATCCTGCTAGAAGTATAGCCATCAGAAGATGTGATCATAAAGGGTACAATGTGATCACAAAGGGATTTATATGGTCAGCAACAATACTCAGGTAGGCTGTGGAGTTTAAACAATGCTCAATTGGTGCTTAGGGGCCCAAAGTGTGCCAAGAAAATATCCCTCACGTTACACCACCAGCAGCAGCCTGAACCGGTCATACAAGGCAGGATTGATTCATACTTTTGCATTGTTTAACCCAAATTCTGATCGTACCATCTGAATGAACCTCAGTTTCCTGTTTTTAGCTGACAGGAGTCGCACCGGTGTGTCTTCTGCTGCTGTAGCTCATCTGCTTCAAGGTTCGGCGTGTTGTGTGTTCAGAGATGCGCTTCTGCCGACCTTGGTTGTAACAAGTTGTTATTTGAGTTACTGTTGCCTTTCTATCAGCTCGAGCCAGTCTGGTCATTCTCCTCTGACCTCTGGCATCAACAAGGTATTTTCACCCACAGAACTGCCACTCACTGGATATTTTCTCTTTTTCGGACCATTCTCTGTAAACCCTAGAGATGGTTGTGCGTGAAAATCCCAGTAGCAGTTTCTGAAATACTCAGACCAGCCTGTCTAGCACCAACAACCATGCCACATTCATAGTCACTTTTTTTCCCTTCAGCAGATCATCTTGACCATATCTACATGCGCTGCCATGTGATTTGCTAATTAGACATTTACGTTAGCGATCAGTTGAACAGACCACCTAATAAAGTGATTGGTGAGTGTATACACTATCTCAGTATTCTGAACTTAATTTTTGAGCATTTTTCTCTCTTGCCATGGTAACCAGTCTGCAACCACCAATTCTCTATTGTTACTCTACATGGATAAAAACTTACTTTCTTACTATTTATGTCTTCGCTCTGCTGGAGCTTTTCTACTAGTTCTCTCCTTTGCTCTCTTTCTCTGCTTTTTAACTGTACTATACACAGAAACTGGGTGGCCCCATGGGTCAAAACCCTAGGAGGAGGCTTTAGTAACTTAGACCCAGACCCACTTAATCCACAGAATGGGGCTGCAATAACCTCCTCTCTGCAAAGCAATATCTGAGAGGCAGGTCAGGCATTTCCTGAGCGACTGCATTGAGTGCTTTTTGACTGCAGGGGAAGCAGCATGAATACTGTCTCTATGTGAGCCTAATGACAGGCCACAGTGAGGACTGGCCCTTGCCTTCCTTTAAATGTGAATGGAACAAATATAACTAAAAAAGCACCCTGTGAAGAATGGAGAAAGAGGGTGAATGCAAAACTTTCTAGCTACCAAGTTTTGGAAATGCTCGGAAATGTTTAAAAGGTTTTTTTTGTTGGTTTGTTTGTTGGTTTTTTGAGGTCAAAAGTCTTGTTTTTAAAAAGTGAAGTGTATTTCTGCACCATTAGCGGTACCAAATGGAAATTAGCAAGCGAACGTGACTGTATTCCCTTGCACGAAGGAAAAACCAATGCTTGCATGACAGACAAAAAAATGAATAGCTGTGAAGAAAAAAAAAGAGAAACTGAATCCTTTCATGAAGTACTCTTCCACGAGATGTTAACAAAGTGCACTTGTGATGGTCACTACAAGGGAGTAATTTTGCCATTAATGATCACTTGATCCTGGATGGTGCGTCATCATGAATCATGTTTGCTTCAGGACATTGCACTATGCAGAACTGACAATCCAGTTTCTGGAATTTAGGTGGCAAACAGATTAAGGGGCCATTTACACAACACTGTTTTTTCAACTAAAAACTGAAAACATTTTTTGTCTTTTGGCCATCCGTTTACACAACAACAGCGTTTTGGGGGCCTGAAAATGCAAACTTTTGAAAACGGGTTTCAAAGTGCACGTTTTTTTAAAGTGTTACCTTTATCGTCTCCGTGTAAACTACAAAAACACGAATTTTGTGAAAACGGTGATATCATGTGCATGCATATTTCTAGTGTTTCTTTACAAAGTGACATCACCAACTACTGGCCTGGAAGCATAATACAGCATTTTTAATCATTTTCATGGATCCGTGTGAACGGAGATTGTTTTGACAATGGTGTTGTTTGTGCGCCTAAAAAGCAGAAAAAACGTTTCAGTTTTTAGTACGTCGTTGTCACGTAAATGTACCCTAAATTGGAATTCCAATTTGAATGTACCCTATTGTTTAAAAGTTTGGGGTTGGCAAGATTTGTTTTAATGTTTTTGAAAGAATTCTCTCATGCTCACCAAGGCTGCATTTATGATCAAAAATACAGTAAAATATTATTACAATTTAAAATCACTGTTTTCTATTTGAATATTTTAAAATGTAATTGATTCCTGTGATGCAGAGCTGAATTTTCAGCATCATTACTCCAGTCTTCAGTGTCACATGATCCTTCAGAAATCATTCTAATATGCTGATTTGCTGCTTAAGAAACATTTCTGTTTATTATCAATGTTGAAAACAGTTGTGCTGCTTCATATTTTTGTGAAACTGTGATACATTTTTGTTTTGTTCAGGATTCTTTGATTAACAGAAAGTTCAAAAGAACATAATTTATTTAACATACAAATATTGTGTAACATTATAAATCACGGTCATTTTAATGCAATTTACAGCATCCCCTCTGAATAAAAGTATTGTTGCCTGTGCATGATTCTGCAGGTTTCATCAAATCTAATTTAATGCTTTTTAATGCCTTTTCATGCCATTTTTTTATTTTTTAATGCCAAGTGTCAGCCCTTTAGATTTGTTTGCTTCTCTGGTGCTACCCTTTTTGCTCACATAATATATTTTAATACAGCCAAAGCCATTTTCACGTTTCTGTGAGCTTTCGTTCGTAAATAATCAACTGTTTGTCGTGGATGTGCAGAACAGGAAATGCACTCTCGAACGGAGAAACACACAATCCGCAAACCATCGTTCAAAGCGTGCTAACCTTTTCTGAGGACATGTCAATCAAACCAACCGTCCATTCAGAAACCGAGAAATTTGACACAGGCTGATCTCTCTCACATTCAGTTCCGGTTGATGCGCGAGCTGGCTTGACTGAAGTATTTGTGAGTTTTCATGAGGATTTATAGTTTATGAACTGTTTTGATTTCGATAATCACATCTAGCAACGGAAGAGCATCGATGGCATCGATAAAATAGATCTTTGAAAGCGAAACTAAAGTGATTTTTGCTTCGGTCAGCGACGCAATGGGGAGGACGCACGAGAGAAGAGGACTCTGCGTTTACAATGCTTATACTCATTTTTGATTGAATTACTATTATTTTAAAATGTGAAAGAACAGCAACCAATATGATAAACTGTTATTTGACCAAAACAAATGTCAAAACTGTACGTTTGGGATATGGCAAGGCTACTAGCACACTGCACAGCTGTCTGCAAGTATGCAAACTTGAATAGAGTTGCCTTTTCAGTAAATCTACAGTACATTTTGATATTGTGAAATGGGTATTATTAGAGTGCAAACACTGTGTATAAACAGTGATTTCTTTGTTTCAGTTTCTGTTGAAGATTAGTGAGCAGCAGCAGCAGCTGGCACAGCTGGCATCATCTCCAGGAGGCAGACGGGTGATGCTGAGGTGATGCTCAACACAGGTGACAAAAAATGATGCACATATAAGGAATTATACAAATCTGGAGGATATTTGGGATTGTAATAAGGTCTTGTGTCAAAATCATAAAACACCTCTTTTTTTTTTGTTTGTTTGTTTGTTTGTTTATTATAGCACAGACAAAATATCACTTTCAGCAGGGTTTTATGTTTTTTTCAAAGTGTTTTTGAATTTTGAATTTATACCACTGTAAATGGTATGGGGAGACATTTTATTTAGGTATACTATAATTTGTTTTTATCACTTTTAGGAGTGTTTTATGTAACTTCAAAGGGCTTCCTGTAAAATGACACCAAGATTTTGTATTTAGAGCATTGTATGTTGGTATGGCAAGCTTTTCAATTTGGGTATGCCAAATCCAGGTGGAAATCCTCAAAATGGTCCCAGGAGGTTAACGATCAGGCAAGTTTAATGCAGTGGTCCGATATCTGAAAATCTGTTCTTACTATCTGGGCTTTTGCTTACAATCTGGTCCCACCCACTTTGAAAATGTCTCCTGCGCCCCTGTACACAACACCGTTTTCAGCTAAAAACTGAAAACTTTTTATGCCTTTTGGTTATTCGTTTACACGAATAAAAGTAATAATTACAATTTAAGGGGAAAAATGACTGACCCCAAACTTTTGAACAGTAGTGTAGGAAAGTTGAAATACATGAAATACATTTTTAACTAGAAAATCAAGCTTTACAGAAACTTTGAATGTGGCTGGAAAAGCCTTGATTAAAAGTTTTGATTAAAAAAAAAAAAAAGCCTTGAAGTTGGAAAGATGATATGCCTTAGAGATACAACTGCAAGAGAGCAAGTTCTTAAATTCAGAATTTTGCTCAACCCTGGTTTGTTTGTTTTTAGCAAACCCCACAAGTTAAAATTAATTTGAAATAAAGACACCAAGAGGTAATATTTAAAACAAAAGCTTTATATGTACAACAGTCTTAAGAGCTACAGTTTGCAGTTTGTAGTTATGTTATTCAGATAACATTCAAACTCAAACTAAAATTGTGGTGCCATATGTTTTCGTCTACGGTGTACCAAACACATATTGAGAAAGTCACCCACAGTGTTCACACTCTTCAGGAATCAACCTACGAACGCCATACAGTCTCTGCAGATCAAATTGTGATAGAAGAAGATACGATAGATACGATACAATACGATAGATGTTGGTAAATACAGCACTCTGCAGTATCTGCGTGCGTTATGAAAAATACATAATTTTTGTGAGCCTGTCCATGGGAGAGAACAATTAGGGGAAAGTGCTACTTTTATTGTAAACATTTGTTTTTCTTGTCCTTTTGTAATTGGCCGAGTTGTCAAACGACACACCAACGCATTACATTTTCCTTTCATAATGTACTCATTTGCATTTGACTCAATAGTCCTATGTGGAAAACATTCATGCATGTGATTTTGTCCTCTTGATTGTACTACTGTGCCTTTGCTTTGTTGTGTTTTTAATTAATCCCGTGTGGCTTTGATAACTGTTGTGTATAGGGTTGTTTCATATTCGAGTGTGCCCCACCGGACTGCCCTTTATGCCTTTGAATTGTTTGTATTAATGGAGTTTTGAAAGTATTTGTTATTTATTAGTGCGAGTTACCAGTGACAATTTTAGATTAAACACATTTTTAACAAGCATTATTTCATATGGAAATAGCAAATGAATTAATCTTCTTAGAACAAATCTGTCACCTACTGCCTCTAATCGCCTGCTGTCTGGCACATTAGCGCTTCATGTTAGTGAGGTTTTCTCAGGTTTTTAATTAAGCAGGTGCATTATACTTTTTATTATGCATATTCTACAATTAACAAGAAATACAGGTTGTTAGGAAGCATTGTGCAATAAAACAAGTCATTAGTCAGCCTTTAGGAGAAATTAAGGTTATAGTCCACTTTAGACATTCTACTAACTATAAGTAACTTTGCCACTACATGTCAACTAACTCTCATTAATTTGCAACTGCATGGCAACTAAGTCTGTTCGGGTTGGTAGAATAAGTTGTCGTGTTACTTGTCATCAGTAGAATGTCTGTTGGGGGAGCATTACTGAAACTGATTAATATGTTTTTAATATTGTATCTAAAGTGGTGTTCTCCTCATATAATGCCTCAGGGGAACCCTTTCAAAGTTTTTATTTGCTCCTCCAGCTAAACTGCATCTGCTGTTTATCCATGTTGACCTGATAAGGCTGAAAAGAAAAAGAAGACGTGAACAGATGTTTTATGTGATAGCACATTCTGCTCGGGGGCTAATTCAATAATGATACAACAGGTAAAATGCGTACACAGATAGAGAATAATAGAACAGAAGTGGGTGAAATTTATGTTAGGCTGGAAGGTGAAAGAGAAACATCTGAAAAAACAAAACTGAATGGTGATAACAGTCTGTCATATGTGAAGTGATAACTGAAAAAAAACAAACAAACTTCACCTGTTTGTATACAGAATCACAATAACAGCTGTTGCTCTCAGAGGTTTTTTGCTGTTTTTGTTGTTTCCTCAGATTATAAGATGGGAAAATAGCTCATTTTGAGACAATTGACTGTCCTCTTATGGTCACTTAAAGACAGAATCTTAAAAATAAATAAATAAATAAACTTCATGGGTATATTATTCACTCCAAACCAAAGGAAAGTAGCAAGACATTATATTATTCTTTCAGAAACAATGCATGGTCAATAAGATTTTTTGACTTTTGCCTTTTTTGTCATCATTTTCACATAAATTAATCAAATTTTCTCTTGGAGTTCTTGCAATGCAAATAAATAAATATATGAAATTAATAGAAAAGAATAATCAGAAATATTTATTGTAGCTCAAAAATAATGAATTATTATTAAAATGGCCTTTTAAAGAAATAATATAATACTAAACTGCCATTATAAAGCTCAAATGCATCAGGATATTTATTAATATTTCTGTGATTGTGTTCATCAGAAAGAAGAAAGTCATATACACCTAGGATGGCTTGAGGGTGAGTAAAGTTTGGGCTAATTTTCATTTGAAAGTGAACTACAGTAATCCTTTTAACATACAAAAGTTGACAGTTGAGTATGTACATTGCATTTGCATCCACATCTTATCTACATTCAAGATAAGCAAAATGTTTACCATGAAATTGTAAAAAAAAAAAAAAAAAAAAAAAAAACTTTATAAACCATCCACACTAAAACTATTATATTTGGTTGTTTCATATAATTAGTTGTATTTTTTCAGAAAAAAGATACAAAACTGAGATCAGCTGATTAATGATGTATTTGTTGTTTCATTAGGACACATCTCCAGCAGACAGACAGACCAGAGGGATGAAAATGGGAATTCTTGCTATAACTGAGGATGATGTTGCTCCAAGTGCACTGCCTACCTTTACAAACTTTGCTGTTCTTTTGGAGGAGGCAATTGTTCTGAAAGGCATTTCAGACCTACAATCTGCTGTTTCTTACCTGTTTGGCCTTATCTTTGCCTTGGATTTTGAATACCCAAAATAACTCAAATGTACTTTTGAGGCAATTTAGAAGGTGTTTGTGGAAATGGGCACTCACTGCTCTGAAAGAGTACAGTCCCTGAAAACTAAACTCTTGCTGTGAATGTTGACATCTTGTGTGAGCATCTTTGAAGTTAAACAGATATTTCAAGACTGTTATGACTGTTTCATGTCATTATTACTTTTAGTTTTTTTGGTTTTATGGAAATGGGCACTTTCTGCTCTGCAAGGGTACAGTCCCTGAAAACTAGACTCTTGCTGGGAATGTTGGAATTTTAGTTTGATCATCTTTGGAATTAAACAAATATTAGCATCTTAATGTTAAAATGTTTATTAATCAAAGGGATTGTTAAACTTAGTTATGACAATATTTATTTTTTTGTTTTGTTGTTAATTGTTTATTTTCTTTATTTTCATCTTTTCAGATTCTTTATTGTGCCATTTTTATTTGAATTTCATTTGTATTTATTTATTTATTTATTTATTTATTTTTAGTCCAAGGCCTTGTTAAACCTTTGTACATGTTAAAAGGTTAAAAGTGAATCTTCGTTTATCTTCAGTTTGTTTTTAATTGATTTTGACATTTTTCCAGGATTTTTTATTTTATTTTTTATTTTATTGACTGTTTCATTTTTTTCTGTTAGGAAGTATGGCTATTATTTGACCTTGTTTGTATTTCTTTCAACATTCAAGATAATACAACTTGAAGCCTGCAGTTATAATTTTATTTTATAACATTGTGTAAATGCTAACTAGAACAAAACATCTTTGTCCATAAAAATCACAGAAAAAAAGTTCACATAACATAATTTTTGATACACATTGGAAAAATCTTTTTAACTAACAAAACCATGTTAGTTGAACAAAAAAGAGACCTGTGACTTTACTCAGTGATTTGGGTTTAGTGAACAACTTGGTCGAAAGTTGAGCAAACTCAAAAAATCTGTGCAGCAAGTTGCCTTGAAATTTTAAGTTAAATCAACTTTTCATTTTTTACAGTGCATGCTTTACTCACCCTCAAGCAATTCTAGGTGTATATGACTCTCTTCTTTCAGACGAACACAATCGGAGTTATATTAGAATATATCCTGACTCTTCCAAGCTTTATTATGGGAGTGAAGGGGGTGCTGTATCTGGAAGCCCAAAAAAAGTGCATCCATCCATCATATAAGTAATCCATACGCCTCCAGTGGGTTAATAAAGGCCTTCTAAAGCAAAGAGATGCATTTTTGTAAGAAAAGTATCCATATTTAAAACTTTATAAACTATAAAAGCTTCCGGCAGATGACCATATGCATCGATTTAGGGCAAAAGAGTAACTTAGGACGTAGGATCTAGGGTATTGCAAGCTTAGGCGCCTCTTGCAGTTCAAACAAATAGGGCTGGGCAACAAACTGAAGCTCCTCTTCTCTTATATCAAAATCCTCCGACATTTCTCTTTAAAAATTCTCGTTTTAGACTTCTAATTCATGACTGGTGTTTTGTTTTGCTCTATCCTCTGAGATTCCACGTTCGTCAAAACTTAAGCCCTTATTTAAATGAATTAATTTCATACATGCACATGAAATGGGCCGTGAAAATAAAACTTCTTAATGTGCAAATGTGTTTTTTAGACATCAATGCAGAAATAGCCTCAAATGGCACAGATGCAGCATCATTATGGCTCACAGATGACAACAAAGGGCCATCTCTGAATATTCATAGCCCACCATCTCACTTCCAATTCATCACTTGTGATTTTGTGAAGATAAAGTTCCGCTAAGTTTGCATCCATTAATGTGTGTCATTTCAAGAGCTTTTGTTAGATTTCTCAATTCTTAGTTACAGAGTTACACAATATATTTTAGTAATTATTTTGCTAGGCTTATATTTTTTATAGCTCAGGGCAGTCACTAGTGAGGGATTATCCACAATCCTGATAATTGTCAGCATTTTGGAACAGCTGAACAAGTGCCCAGAACTGAGTGCCCATGAGAAAAGATGGCAGCAATCAGTTTTCCTTCTTCCCTTGTTGTTCCCTTATTCGTGTGAAGGCCGAAGAGTGTAAAGACCAGCGACTCTACCTGCATGACTCCACCGAGCAAGGACACAGACAAGGCACTTGAGTATTGCTCTTTTCTATTTCCTTTCCTTTTCTTCCTCTTGTCAAGCTTGTTCTTGTCTGTTTGTTTTTGTGAGGATAGTTATGTGCTTCCAAATTCCCACTATTACTAACACTCGTAAATTGCGTGCCACACTTAGGAGGCAGTGCAATCCTAACAACCTGTGTATTTTACCTGTGTCCTCTAGTAGATTACTTTCTATTCCTATTGGTCTCTGGAATTGTCAATCTGCTGCTAACAAAGCAGACTTCATAACATCTATCGCTACTTATTCAGGTCTCCATCTCATAGCTCTGACTGAAACATGAATCAAACCAGAGGACACTGCCATACCGGCAGCCCTCTCATCTAATTTCACTTCAGACTGGGAGTGGTGGTGGTACTGGTCTGCTTATTCCCAATGAAAGGAAGTTCAGTCCTTTACCATCTCTCTGTGACAATAGCTCATTTGAATCGCATGCAATTACTATCACCCACCCTGCTAAAATCCATGTTGTAGTTGTTTATCGTCCCCCAGGTCAGCTAGGTAACTTCTTGGAGGAGTTAGATGTACTCTCATCCTTCCCTGAGGATGGTACTCCTCTGATAGTACTTGGAGATTTCAACGTCCATCTAGACAAACCTCAGGCTGCTGACTTCCATACTCTGCTTTCCTCATTTGACCTCAAGCGGGTGTCTACTACAGCTACCCACAAATCAGGTAACCAACTGGACTTCATCTACAAATGCCGCTGCTCCACTGAAAATACACTGGTTACTCCACTACATACCTCAGACCACTTCCTCATCACTTTTACACTCAACCTGACACCTAACTCAACACACACTCCCCCACAGGTCACTTTTTGGCGTAACCTATGCTCACTCTCACCCTCCCGCCTATCCTCTTTGGTCTCATCCACACGTCCTCCCCCAATCAGCTTTCATCACTGGATACTAACCATGCTACTGACACTCTTTGCTCCACTCTAACATCTTTCTTAGATGACTTCTGACCCCTTTCATCCAGATCAGCCCACGCCACACCCTCTGCCCCATGGCTAACCAGTGTTCTCCGCAGATGACTTTGCCACATTCTTTACAAATAAAACAACAACCATCAGTGGCCAATTCTCCACATCACATACTGACAATCACATCTTAACGGAAAACACACATGTTCTCCCCTCCTTCTCTTCGCTCTTGGACGGCAAACATTTCCGAACTCATCCTTTCCAATTACCCTACTACCTGTCTGCTTGACCCTATACCCCCTCATCTTCTTCAGGCCATCTCCTCCTCAATTGACCCTTCGCAAAGACCCGCCCCGCTTAGTTACTGTTGCTTTGTCCGACAAGCCGTGGCGCTGTCATGCCACACGCAGTAAAAAATAAATGACTCAGCAAAGAGGATACTGACAACACGTCGACAGACAAGACAAAGCAGGTTACTTATGATATTAAACAAAGTCCCAGCTTTCAAGCTGTGTAGTTTTTTTTTAAGAAATTCAAACAATAAAAACCGTTTTGTGGCTCTTTATTGTGTTGTGACCATGGTCGTGATAGATTGCTGTAGCGCCTCAGCTCAAGAGGCTCGTAAACTGATCATCTCTTCCTACTAGTTAATTTATAGCATCAAATAAACATGAATGAACATGAGAAGGAATGTTGTTTCAAACGCAGAAAGACGTCAGTACACAGCATTTTTCAAGTTTAAGTCCACCGAGGTTAATCTACTGTCTCCTGACTGCTTTGTCGGACAAAATGGCGGATTTGGCGTTCTAATTGGTTAGATCGCTTTTCAATCAAACTTCCGGCGAAGGGTCAATTGTACCCGCACTCACTCACATTATTAATACTTCTCTTCACACTAGTACATTTCTGACAGCATTTAAGCAGGCTAGGATTACCCCACTGCTTAAGAAACCCACTCTAAATCCAGCACTTTTAGAAAACTACAGACCGGTAATCCTTCTTTCATTCATTGAAAAGACACTTGAGAGAGTTGAGTTCAACCAACTGTCTACTTATCTCACACAGAACAACCTCCTTGACAAAAACCAGTCTGGCTTCAAGAGTGGCCACTCAACTGAGACTGCCCTGCTCTCAGTTACTGAATCCCTGAGACTGGCACGAGCAGCTTCTAAATCATCAGTTCTCATCTTGCTGGATCTGTCTGCTGCTTTTGACACAATTAACCCTCTTGTCAACCCTCATGACAAAGGGCATCTCAGGAACCGTACTCCAGTGGTTCAAGTCTTACCTCTCAGGTAGGTCCTTCAGGGTATCTTGGAGGGTTGAAGTGTCTAAGATGCATCATCTTGCTACCGGGGTACCTCAGAGCTCAGTGCTTGGACCACTTATCTTCTCCATCTACATGTCATCACTAGGATCTGTCATTCAGGAACATGGTTTTTCCTATCACTGCTATACTGATGACACACAACTCTACCTCTCATTCCAACCAGATGATCCAATGGTTGCTGCTCACATCACAGCCTGCCTGACAGCCATTTCTGCCTGGATGAAGGTCCACCACCTTCAACTCAACCTTGCAAAAACGGAACTTGTTGTCGGTGCCAACCCAACACCTCATCATAACCTCTCCATTCAACTTGTTTCGTCAACCATAACTCCTTCCAGGTCAGCCAGGAACCTTGGAGTGGTGATGGGTGATCGTTTAAGCTTCACATATTGCTACAACGGCCTGGTCCTGCAGATTTGCCTTGTACAACATTAGACCCTTCCTACTGGAGCATTCCACACAAATTTTGTCCAAGCTCTTGTTCTATTCAGACTTGACTATTGTAATGCTCTCTTGGCAGGCCTTCCAGCATGCACTGTCAAGCCTCTGCAACTCATCCAGAATGCCACAGAAAGAGTGACCTTTAACAAGCCGAAGAGAGTGCACGTTGCACATCTCTTCATCAGTTTGCAATGGCTGCCAATAGCTGCTCGAATCAAATTCAAGGCTCTAATGTTTGCCTACAGAACAACTACTGGCTCTGCACCACTATACCTAAACTCACTACTTCAGACTTATGCGCCCTCCAGAAACTTGCGTTCTGCAAGTGAATGGCGCCTGGTAGTGCCATCCCAAAGGGCCACAAAATAACTCTCACGGACCTTCTCCTTGTCTGTTCCCTGCTGGTGGAAAGACCCGCCTTGCTCTATCAGAGCAGCTGAGTCTTTAGCCATTTTCTATTTAAAAAAAAAAAAATTCCTTGCTACGAGCACTTTGCTGGAATAACTGGGACTTGACACGGCACTTGCATACTGTTGCACTCATGTTGATTTGATTGCTTCTACTGTTCTCATTTGTAAGTCTCTTTGGAGAAAAGCGTCTGCTAAATGACTAAATGTTATGTTCTGCTATTAACTTTTTAGTTCATTCATTCCGTTATTGAAAACTAAAAAAAAATTTAATTTAAAAGAGTAGTTCACTTTGAAATGAAAATAACCCCAAGCTTTACCCACCCTCAAGCCATCCTAGGCATATTTGACCTTCTTCATTCTTCAAACTGAGTTATATTAATAAATATCCTGACACGTCCAAGCTTTATAATGGCAGTGAACGGGACCAATGAGTATGAAGCAAAAGAAAGTGCATCCATCGATTATACACCTACACCTTCCATACTCAACTTACAAACTTACGTGACGTCAGTTGGTCCCGTTCACTGTAATTATAATGCTTGGATGTGTCAGGATATTTGTTAATATAACTCCGATTGTGTTCATCAGAAAGAAGAAAGTCAAATACACCTAGGATGGCTTGAGGGTGAGTAAATCTTGGGGTCATTTTCATTTCAAAGTGAACTAATCCTTTAAAAAACTCTTCAGTCTAAAATATGCTGGCTCACTACACTACAGAGAACACTGAAACAGGTCACAGTTACTACATTAGTAAAGTTTGAAATTTCTGCAAAATCAGAAGTGACCAGTCAAGGACTCTCTTGAGCTGTATTAGTTCTCAGGCCTCTCTCAAGGAAATGTAAGTAGCATGGTATTGTCAGATTACTTATTTAAGATGACTTCTCTCTCTCTCCCTCTCTCTCTCTCTCTCTCGCAGGCATAGAGGAGGCATTTGAGAGGAGGTGTGATTGAGTTGCCCTCTCACTGTCAGGGTGAGCCAGCATCACTGTGAAACACTCCTCCTAAACAGAAAGAGGAGGAGTCATATCATGGATAATGGGAGGAGAAAATGGTTTTATAGAGGGGTCAGACAAAAGTAGCTGCATCTGCATGTATAGTAGAGGAAAAACAGTATGTGAAAAGAGTAGTATGTCCAAATTTAGAGCATTCAGTAAGCGAAAAAAATCCAGATAGCTTACTACTTCTGCTACTACTTACTGCTTACTACAAGTATGAACACTTTCCTTTCCTTTACTTATTACTTCCTGGCAACAGTAATTCATTACACTACTCGTTATATTATTTTTCTGTTACACCCCACAGAAGTAGTAATTGAGTGTTATCTCCTCAAAATTCTGACTTCCCATGCGCATCTCTTTGTGAATGTTAGGTATCATTTAGTTCATATTTCTTTAGACAGAATCATCATTTCTATTCATTTTCCACTGAATTATGCGATCTGGTGAGCATTTTAGCTTCCAGTGCTGTCTCCCTGTGTTTTCACTTCCGCGGTCACTGTTATTACTCAGAGGAGGATTATTCGCTGCTCATATGTCACTCACATTACTTGCACGTTCTGTTCAGCACATACTAATTTAGAGAAAAGTTTCTACATGTTCTACATATGATTACAACAGCATATGATTTGTATGTGATTTTAATATAATTTAGGCTATTTTTATAAGAATAAAGGATGTTTACATGAGAAATGCTAAGCAGGTGTAGCGATTAGCTTATTCTAAAATGCTACAAACAACATATTTCTGCTTCATTATACAACCAAATTTCACATTAAATAACAATCTGAAGTTATTACAAACACTTGATGGTGGTTTACAGTGAGTTTTGAGTAAAAGCATAGTATTAATCTCATAAATTCTCATGTGCAGCTTGATGCTAAATGTAGCGACAATTCACCTGTTACCCAGATGATTATATTTCATGATGTATGTTGTCAAAAAATATCACTTAAGGTAGTAAGAAAATGTTTTGTTTTGTACTCTAGAAAGACATTTGATAATACAGTACGTGGGTATAATTTATTTCAGGATCAAAGGGATGTGGATGGGCAATCCATTTTACATTGGTGTTGCTTTTCCATATTCCAATTTAGCTTGATGCAATGGTGACGTCACGTGACGTCAATCTAGGAATGATTGGATCGTTGAATTCAAAATCAGTAGGATTGAGGAAATAGAAATAGCATTGTAACAAGCCTTTTTTATGGATGGAAACTGTAATATTATTTCTGAAATCATATTAGTAATTAGTTACACTACTAGTTACTCCCAAAAGTAATATTAGGAGAGTCAGCAATGGACGAGTTATAGGAAAGGAGGAGGATTCGGGTAGACAGTGGGAGGAGTCAGAAAAAGATGTAATGGGATGTAAAGGTCATAGACAGGAAGCGAGGATTCAAAGAGGAAGGATTTAAAGGAAGCCCTCTGTGGTGAACTACCAACAGACTATGAAACATATGGTCAGATGGTAAAGGTCACTTTTTAACTTGTATTTGTGACTGAAACTCACTCCATCTCCGTATGTCAAGCTGCAACTGAACAACAGCTTCTGTTTGCACTCCAGACATCAGCTGCAGCCTGAAAAATGTCCGTGGCTGACGTTTTTTGATTCTCCACAGGCCATAATGAACCCGGCTAAAGGCAGCAGCATCTGTTGTCTTTTCCTCTTGCACATTTTCATGTCAGCTCCTACATGATCAGAGAAATGGACTGTTAGCCAGGTATTTTAAGGTTTTTTTGCACTTCTTCTCGAGCCCTTTTCAGCCCCGGCCCTTAGAATTCGCATGATGGCTGCTGCATTTCTGTGGGACCTATTAGCGCCGACATCTCTGCTGCACAAACAGGCTCAGGAAATGAGGCATGTCAAAGTCAGTTTCTTTCAACTTTCTTGCTTTCCCTTGTTCTCTAATGCCAAACAACCCCTTCTTTTGTTCACTCCATAAATTTTTTTGGCATCAACAATTCTTTCCTTGCATCTTCACCTATTCACCCATTTTGCAAGTGCGATTGATCTTCATAAGTTTGTGTGTGCATGAGAGAGAGAGAGAGAGAGAGAGAGAGAGAGAGATGCATTGGTCAATCTATGAAATGGGTGCCTTTTCTAGTTTAATAAAGGGATTTTTAAATTTAAATAATATAAAGCTCTTTCTGGTTCTGTATAAGTGTTAATAAATTGCACAGTGCAATCTTAAGCTAAACTATTATATTTAAATATGTGTCAAGGAAGGTCTCCAGGTTGACACTTTTATAGTTTAGTTTAATATTAAAACCTCAAGGTCATGCAACAAAGTGCTTCTTAGAATGACAATTTTGCTGATATTTCTAAAACAATATTTAGTTCTTTACTGCACAAAATCCGTTGACCTTGTAAAATTGACTCCTAATGAAAAACATGAATCATAAGGTAAAGAGACGAGACTTTAATTTGAAAAGGTCAGTTCTTGGAAGAATGGCAGAGTCATATTAATTTCTTTGGGTTTTAATAATGCGTTATGTCAACAAAAATGTATAGTTATGCAAAATAATAGTTGCATCCCTAATTGTGAATACCATTCAAAAATTTGGGCAGTAAGGTTATTTGTTTAAAGAAGTTAATACTTTTATATTAAGGACATATTAAATTGATTAAAAGTTACAGTAAAGACATTTACAAAAGATTTGTATTGTAAATAAATGTTGTTCTTTTCAACTTTCTATTCATCAAAAAAATCCTGAAAACAAGGTTTCCACAAAAAATATTGCGCAGCACAACTGTTTTCAGCATAAGAAAAGTTTCTTGAGCAGCCAATCAGCATATTAGAATAATTTCTGAAGGATCATGTGACACTGAAGACTGAAGTAATGATGCTGAAAATTCAGCTTTAATCACAGGAATAAATTACATTTTAAAATGTATTAGAATAGAAAACAGTTCTTTTATAATATAATAATACTTCACAATATTACAATGTTTACTGTATTTTTGGTCAAATAAATGCACCCTTGGAGTGCATCAGAGACTTCTTACCATAAAAAAAAATTGTACCAACCCCAAGCTTCTGAACGGTATAGAAAAAAAAAAAATAAAGTTACCGTATTTTTGTTAAAGGCACAATATGTAAGATTTTTGGATTTAAATGTCTAGAAACCACTAGAACAATGTTATTTATTTTGTTGACTTGTGTATTTACATTATCCCAAATGTTTTCAAGAATGTTGAAATCCAGAGAAATAAGCAATTTTAACCAGTGTAACAGCCCGTGTCCATGTGTCACCCATCAGTGACATCATATCCGTTTACTTCTGTAGAAACCATGGAAACACCAAAGACGCTTTAATGTATTATGTGTTTTATTAGACAGGTGAGTAACTGTTTGGATACATTCATCGACATAAAACTAATCATTGTTATATAGCTCAACACAGTAAGTCTTATTGTTTAAATCTTGTTTTCTTGATTTACCGCGAGTACCATGTTTTACCATGCCTGATATCGATCTAGCTTACTGCAGTCTGCAACAAGTGTCTCATAGCAGCCGCCGAGTGATTGCAGAGTAGCACTAAAACAACTTTCAACACAAATGTATCTAATATGATAAACAGAGCTGCGTTACCCCAGATACGCATGACTGGAAGAAGCGGAAGCGGACGTCATCAAGCTACACCATTGTTTTGAATAAGCGACCTCTAGTGGCGAAAAATTACATATTGTGCCTTTAATGTGTGTAGGGAAAAGTCTATATCAACACAGTGACAGTTTGCATTGTTAATATTATTTTCACATATGTATCTGAGGCACACAAAGGGCACCTGTTTTGTAGAATGAACCACATGGTTTCCTTCATCAGGAGTTTGTAGTCTGATGCCTGACTGCTCCTGCTGATAAGGTTTCTCCCTCTCTGAAGTGACAGTCACTTCTCCGCTCCATCCCTCCCTCCATCACCCTCATCTGTCTGGTCGGCTTTTCACATCCAGGTTTAATGCAGTGTGGTTAATGTCATAATTTCTTCTATGAGCTTAAACGATGCTGCTTATGCTGAGTTGCTCAGGAATAAAAGTTTGATATAAAAATGGACATCTGATTTAATCAGATCTGATTCACTCAGAGTCAGAGAAGAAGGGTTTCTCTGGCATATAAAAATGCTTAAATGACCAGACATAATTGTAAAATTGAGGGGTGAATCATTAAACTGTTAGGCCACAATAATATGTGCACAGTGTTTTAGTTTGACCACAATTAGATTTGGTTTAGTTTCTCACACAACGTTCTTGTATAGATTCTGAAAATTTGGGCTACTTTTTTTTTATGTTTTTCAGATGTGTTTACTGACATTGTATGGGAATGAGATGCATGAGCATTCTTTAAATGTTTTGCGTTCACAGAAAAAAAATTAACAAGGGTTTGGAATAACGTGAGTAAGTAAATGACTTATATTTTCATTTTCAGATGCACTGTTCCTTTAAATGCACATACACGAACATCCGAACACATAACTAGCTCAGAGGGCACATCAAATCCAACACAAATGATTTTCTGTAAACAAGAAAATACATAGAAATTGGATTTCGAATACGAGCGCAGAAGAGAAACATTTTTATGGAAGCAGGTCATTCTGATAAGAGACTCATACGTATGATTGATTTGAAAAGGAAATCATTTCTCCACTGCCACTGCTATTGGGGAAGCAGATATTAAAACTAAGAGAAGGACACAGACAGAAGTTTGGAGAGATGGAGGTCACAGGACAATCTGTGCCCATCAGAAACCTTCAACAATGAAAGTACAACAGAAAGACAGCAGTTAAATCACATGGATCTTACAACGCTGCTATTTATTAAACAGCTTATTGCAGCTTAAAAGATACAGATTTATCACTAATGACTGTTTATGGTTACCAAGCAGCGTAGCAACTCAGCATTGCTATTCATAACATATTTCTTTAATGTGGCATATTTCTGAAAGAAACATGTAATTAAATTTTGGAGAGGCTTGATTTTATCCATCAGGAATAGGCTGGATGAAAAAAAAATGGCTGTTACACACTAAAATAGAACCAAACCAGATGACTTTTGTTTTGGGGGAAAAAAAAAAAAATGCACCGAAATGATCTTGTGAAAATACGCAAAGCTGTAGGTTCTACACACAGCCTGGAACAACACAAGAATTTCCCAGATAAATTCCCCTCATTTTATTCGTAACTCTTTCCCGGTCCGAGTTTTACTTTTAAATTGCCGGCTAGCTGTAGCGTTTTTGATCATATTCACAACTCATTTCAATGACAGGAAGAGTTGATGTTTGTTCTGCTAGCATTTTAGAATAATAGTAGCATATCTATCACACGTCTTCCATATTACCTCAACATGACTAGACGGGCCAACTTTTTGAAAGCCCAAGTGTCATTTGCATCATGTTTTTCATAGACATTTTCCAGAAACATTTTTGCTGCTTTGTTTTGATAAATGCTTTTTTGAACTAAAATGTACAGTATATTTTCATAATGTTCAACAAACATTTTTGTTTGTTTGTTTCAAAAGATGAAGGAAAGTTTGTTTGCAGTCCCAAGTGGTATACTGGATATTGTATGGCTTTTTGTATCCTTTTGATTTATACTTTCTCAAATTTAATAATGTATACTTTTAGAAAAACAGGTTCAGAATCCTAGACTCAATTTTAAAGAACAAGAAATGTCTTATATTATGGCATAATATTTCCATGTGTAATTAGTTATTAAAATTGTTCAAGTGATAAAGTATGCTTATGAGTTTAATTCATAAAATTGAATAAAAAATAATAATTAAAACAAAATTAATTAATTGAAACTTATTCTATTCAATGATCCCATGATAGGAACCGTAGAAAGGTTCTATATGTGAAACGGCTGACAGAACCCTTTAAGTTTCTATATACTGTTAAACCTTGCAACACGTTACACGTACGTACATACATACACACACACACTATATTGCCAAAAGTTTTGGGATGTCTGCCTTCACATGTGCATGAACTTTAATAACATCCCATTCTTAATCCGTAGGGTTTAATATGGAGTTGGCCCACCCTTTGCAGCTATAAGAGCTTCAACTCTTCTGGGAAGGCTTTCCACAAGGTTTAGGAGTGTGTTTATGGGAATTTTTAACCATTCTTCTAGAAGCACATTTGTGAGGTCAGGCAGTAATGTTGGCGAGAAGGCCTGGCTCACAGTCTCCGCTCTAATTCATCCCAAAGGTGTTCTTTCAGGTTGAGGTCAGGACTCTGTGCAGGCCAGTCAAGTTCCTCCACACCAAACTCACTCATCCATGTCTTTATGGACCTTGCTTTGTGCACTGGTGTGCAGTCATGTTGGAACAGGAAGGGGCCATCCCCAAACTGTTCCCACAAAGTTGGGAGCATGAAATTGTCCAAAATGTCTCGGTATGGTGAAGCATTAAGAGTTCCTTGGATGCAGCTCTGCAATGGACACCCATTCCATGAAGCTCTCTACACACTGTTCTTGAGCTAATCTGAAGGCCACACGAAGTTTGGAGGTCTGTAGCTATTGACTCTGCAGAAAGTTGGCGACTTCTGCGCACTGTGTGCCTCAGCATGCGCTGACCTCGCGCTGTGATTTTACGTGGCCTACCACTTCATGGCTGAGTTGCTGTTGTTCCCAACTGCTTCCACTTTGTTATGATACCATTAAGAGTTGACCGTGGAATATTTAGTAGTGAGGAAATTTCACGAATGCACAGGTGGCAACCTATCACGGTACCACGCTTGAATTCACTGAGCTCCTGAGAGCGACCCATTCTTTCACAAATGTTTCTAGAAGCAGTCTGCATGCCTAGGTGCTTTATTGTATAGACCTGTGGCCATGGAAGTGATTGGAACACCTGAATTCAGTGATTTTGAGGTGTGTCACAATACTTTTGGCAATATATATAACCATTAAGAACAAGTGAATTGTTACCCTGGCGAAGGCAGACAGTCGAAACATTTGTACAGTTTTTTTTCTTTTTTTCTCCTGTTTAAACTTAATGAAGCAATAATTCTTACAGTGCATACCTTTTTGCATTTTTATCTACTGAAACATATGTCTGAGCACCTCATTAGTTGGAAGAGCATGGTGAGTGCTTCCTCTATGACAACAGAAGTACCAGAGGTACATATCAGCTTAGATACGAGGGCCTTCGAATATTGTCTTGGACAATGGGGGGCCTTGGAGTAAAAAAGGTTGAGAATCACTGATCTACAGTATGTTCCATATACACAGAATGCCATCAACATTAGTTCAGGTGCTCACTTACTAAATATCAGAGACAAGCGTTTCCTCTGATATGTTTCAAGTGGCCTTGCTTGATTTTCAGACACTTCAGAATTAATTACAAAACATGCAACATTTTATAAAAGTATATTAAAAAAAATCCAAACAGATTATCCGAAATCCTCTCTCTTCATTTTAGTGCATGCCCTCAGAATGCAGGGTTTCGATGCTGAGCTTTGTTGCTCATATCAGCTGTCAGAAAAGACAAAAGGCAAATAAGCCCCTGTTTGCACTTTTCTATACAGCACAAATGGGGAACGACAGTTTGCGCCGTACAACTCACAGCTTCCACCTGACCGACACACAGGAAAACTGCTGCCTACACCAAAGCTCTGTGAAGAGCCTTATGTCTGGCGAGACAGGAGGGGGCAACGTTAAAGGATAGGGGAGAGAGAGAAAAGGCTGAGTGAAACGAGTGCTTGGCAGAAGAAGATAAAACCACGACTCAGTGGGCGCTTAAATGATCCGCGGCGGCATGTCAAAAGGTTTTCTGCTGACTCTCAGCGTTCTGCTAACACACGCGGCGAGAGGCTGTCGACAAACCCCACACAAAACCTTCACACGCACGAGGCCATTGAACGGCGCATCCAAACACCCGTAGGCAGCGGCTCGCGGAGATGAGAAATAGGAGCTAATTTGAAGCTCATTATGACGTACGCTTCCCGCCATTGAGATTCCACCCTTGACTGACTGATCCGAGCGCCGCTATGAAGACACGCTGAATGCTTGTAATTTTCTTTGATGTCCTTTCCGGTACAAAACTTTCTTTTCACCTCTGAGGGAAATAGGAGAAGTTTAGGGTTGTTATCATTTAATTATGCCTAGCATGGGCCAGAGCACACGTGTCAATTAAAATAGAACGCAGATACAAGAAAATTTAAATCAGCTACCTGTAGTTTTGAAAGGAGAGCAGAGGTTCTTTCAGAGCTCTGAACTGACCGAGACATCAAACAGGTCTGAGAAAGGTAGAAATGACCCACATATGTGGCTAGAACCTGCTGTTTTGTTTGCTATTCACAAAGTTTGTGCAAATGTAATGTCCTCCAAACTTTTACTGGAGAAATCTTTTCATTGCTTCAGTGGACTTTGTATAGAGAAACTAAATTAAACAACCTATTTGTTGAGAAATATGGTGACATAATGATTATTTTGTGTTCATTGGGTTGTTTGAGAAGTAGAATATTGGGGAAGGACACTGGAAAGATCTGAAATCAACACACATAAGAAGTGTGAATTTTTCTGTCTGCTCTTCTTTTGATTTTTAACATTGATTTATTTTTCTTTCAATAAGGCACTGTGCTGTTGAACTCACTTCAGGCAGCACAGAGATTTCATCAAAATCATTTGAATGGCTACATCAATCTGACTGAAAGCTCTGCTGTAAGGTATGGACAGTAGTGAGATGTCTATCAAAGTTGAAAGACTACTAATCAATCCCTACTGATATATCTAGCACTTGATTTGTATCTGAAGGCAACCTTGATAAGAAACACTGAAAATTAAAATTAAATTTTTGTTCTAACAAGCTTGACACTTTCCAAAACAGTGAATCACCAACAAATTGATTTATTAACAATACAAATAGTTTGGCAACTATTTCTGCTGAAACTCTAGGTGATAAAAGTGAAATGGAGGTGGTTACAGTTCTCCACAAACAAAAGGGCAATATCGCACATTCCCTTGTCAAGATTAGCCATTATCAGTGATGCAGTGTGTTTAAGCATTGGCAATATATATCGCTTGGGCTGCTGAATCACCTCTAGGCGTTTTAATATTACATGCTCACCTTTAGGTTTTAATAATTAACAAGTGCGGTGTGATTTTTGATGAGACGAACGATTTTCAGTCACTGAGTGGAATTCACTGGTCTTGAAGCCGGAGTGGTATTGTGTCATTAAGATGAAAATTCGACCTTGAGAATATGTATAGATCTTTTCTTCATGGTGCGATTCAGTGTAAATCACGGCTTATTGATGCACTTTATAATGATAATAATAAAAACTTCTACTGTAAAAGCAAAAAGGTGGAACATGATTTTTGAGATACATGTTTGCATACACACACAGACGTTTGTTTCACTATATTAGTGAGGACATTGCATAGACTTGCATTGATTTTATATCAGGTTGAAGGGTTAGTTCACCCAAAAATGAAAATTATGTCATTAGTTACCCTCATGTCGTTCCACACCTGTAAGAACACAAATTAAGATATTTTTTGATAAAATCCGATGGCTCAGTGAGGCCTGCATTGACAGCAAGTTCATTTACATTTTCAAATGCCCATAAAGGTACTAAAAACATATTTAAAACAGTTCATGTGACTACAGTGGTTCAGCCTTAATGTTATGAAGCGACGAGAATACTTTTTGTGTGCCAAAAAAACTAAATAACGACTTTATTCAACAATATCTAGTGATGGGCGATTTCAAAAGACTGCTTCATGAAGCTTCGAAGCTTAACGAATCTTTTGTTTCGAATCAGTGGTTTAGAGTATGAATCAAATTGCCAAAGTCACGCAAACCATTGAAATTTCGAAACACTTATGACATAATGAAGCCTTGTTTACTGAAATCACATGACTTTCACACTCTGAACCACTGATTTGAAACAAAAGATTTGCGAAGCTTCATGAAGCAGTGTTTTGAAATCGTTATTTAGTTTTTTTTGGGTACAAAAAATATTCCTGTCGCTTCATAACATTAAGGTTGAACCACTGTAGTCACATGAACTGTATTAAATATGAAGAGTTTGGTTCCAAAACGCAATAACTCCATTTTGATTAATTTGAGTAAAAAGGTGTTTCCTTTACCAAGAAAGTGGCAAGATGAAAACCACTATTTTCTGTTTCAAACTTTAACATAGCATCTTTTGGTTATAAAAACATAAAAAATTCAAATCTACATTTTGATTTTAAAAAGTTTATTATAAAAACGTATTATTTTTTCCCCCAAAATGCAATAAATCCATGACACTTTTTTTCAAAATGCAATTAATCCATCAATATAAAAGTTATTTTTCAAATTGAAAATTAAGTAAGTTGATTCATATACATGACAGAGTCTCAACTTTGCCAATATTTATCTTATATACAGGCATTTTACTAAAAATACATTCAGCCGTCGCTCCCAAAATGAATCTTGTTAAATTATTTGTCATTACCGATTAAAAAGTATCTGGCGCCACCGCACGGTTAAATAAACACATTTGCTGTGTACATTGGTATTAAAAACGGCTTTTAAAAAAGCCTTCAATGTTTACAGTGGGTGGAATGGAGCGCTGTGATCGGTTGAGCGGATATATCGCGTTCTGCAGAGAAGGGAGACTGGCGTTTGTCGCGTTTTGGAAAGAAAGGGAGAAAACATGACAGAATAACACTACGGATATCGCATTTTCCGCAAAATTAATAAATGACTTTTCAATACCGACCAGATACAATACTGATTTTGGTGGAAACTCAATTTTTTGAAAATGGCGTTTATCGCGTTTTGGAACCAAACTCTTCATATGTTTTTAGTACCTTTCTGGGCATCTGAAAGTGTAAATGAACTTGCTGTCAATGCAGGCCTCACTGAGCCATTGGATTTTATCAAAAATATCTTAATTTGTGTTCTGAAGATGAACAAAGGTCTTACGGGTGTGGAACGACATGAGGGTGAGTAATTAATGACAGAATTTTCATTTTTGGGTGAACTAACCCTTTAATGATATTTTCAATTGCCTAACCCAACCCTTACTCCTAAACACAACCCTCATAGGAGACTGTCCTCCAAAACAAAACAACCCTATAGGTCGTTTTTCAACCACCTTATGACCTATATTTACGTTTTAATGTCATGCGCCGTCTAGCTGGAGTAAAAATAATGAGTAAAAATAATGTGTCGTGTTACGTCTGTCGTCACCAATCAAAATCAATCATCATGTTCATTTAAATGCAATGTGTGGACTTTTTACACCATTTGTCCTATTTCCATTTAGCAAAAATCCTTTTTTTTATTTTATTAATGACTACACCCACCCCACCCCTAAACTTACCCTTAGTGATTTATAGTGCATATACTCTTTATGAGCACATGCATTCCCTGCACAACAAAATCCCCAGAGTTAAATCAACTCTGCTCAGAGAACATATGATCCCTCTCTACATAGAGTTAAAATAACACTGAAGCAGAGTTAAAGTTAATGAGATAGTATGGAGCTGTTTAATCAGATCTTGAGAGATTTAATGTCTTTTATCTTCAGTTGATTTCATCTAAGACTGTGGCTGAAGTCAGTTGTAGTTCTTGTGTTTCTCTTCAGTGATTCTGCTTGTTAACAGCAGGTGTTCATCACTTATGCTCAATCATAACTTAATTAATCACTTAATTATCTCATTAACTTTAACTCTGTTTCAGTGTTACTTTAACACTAAGTAGAGAGGGACCATATGTAATCTGAGCAGAGTTGATTCAACTCTGGGGTTTTTGCTGTGTGGGATCGAACCCACGATCGCACGATCACATGATTGCATATTGTTATATATTGCAATGCTCTGCCAATTGAGCTACGTAAAACCCGAAATATGACACTGAAAAAAGGGTACGATGCATTAAAATGAAAGTTTTACTGTTGTCGATAGGGGCGCAACTTTAGTAAACGCTCCTATGGGTCGTATTTCAGGGAAGTGACAAACGACCTATATAGGCGTATTGGTTGGAGAACATGTTGCTCATAGAGACATGAAAAATACTAGATTTAAATAAAAACATGTTTTGGCCTGTTTATAAGCCTTTTTAACTAGTGAGAAAAATGAACTCAATAGTCAAATGCACTCACTAGTCGGTTGTCATAATACTTCACTACCTATGCAAGGACATGCACTTCATACACTACACTTCTAGGGCCTCATTTATAAAACATGCGTACGCACAGATGTGATCTTAGAGTGTGCTTATGCTAAAATCTACACCAACATTCACATTTATAAAAAAAATTGTCTTTGACGTGGAAAAGTGCTTAGCGTGTAGTCTTAGCAGACTTACGCACTTTTCCTTGTGGCAGAGAGTTGGAGTGCTGCAGGTAGGCTATTTGAAAATCTTGGCAATTCTTTCCATTCTCAATTAAAGCATTGACTGTGCTTTTTTATATGTTAATGAAATTAAATAGGCGCCGTTTACAAGGAGAAGATCTGAAACCACCCGACGCAACTGCATGCTTTGCGTGGTTGGTAAACACACTACTGCTTTGGAGTAGTGTAGTTATTGTATTAACTAAAATTAAAAATCTCTAAGGACGAGGACCAAACATTTGTCCCAAGGGTTTGGAGGTTGTTTCCCTTCCTTCATCTTTCCTCATCAGGGGTGAAACATGATTCCTGTCCTTATTGGCTAGATCGATGAGGTGACTTTTGGTGGGGCATCGGTGTTACCGCAAAGCTATTACTCCGTTGCTGTCAGGTTGCATCACCTCATGGCAGGACGTCAGCAGGATGTTGCTTATGTCAATTCAAGTGAGATTGTAGCAGGTGACTGCGGCTCAAAATATGTTCTACAACTTAACTGACTTTAGTTTTGAAAATAACATTTTCATTTTTAATCTATTTCATATTATTTACACTTCATTCTGTCAAACGTATGTACATTAAATGTTGAATATCATTTCTGTCTTTCAGAACAGGGACAGAATGATGAAAACCCAGGATAACAGTTAAATTGCAGACATGGAGAGAGTCTGTAGCAATGTATACACAATTGAGTCCAGACAATGGATGAATGTGAGGGTCTATGTTATATATCTTCCTTGATTGGCAGGTGATTGGTGACAGGTGTTGCTGATAATTACTCTGGTGAGTGTGAGTGAAATGTAGACTGGGGCAGAGAGGGAGAGCCTGGTGAAGCCATGACATTTACTGTATATATATATATATATATATATATATATATACACCACACACACATACACACACACACACACACACACACACACACACATACACACACAGTGTTGTGGGTAACGAATAACATCTAAGTTACGCAAAATAAAGCCACAACACAATGAAATAAAGGCACAACACAGTGGAAACAAGCCACAACACAATGAAATCGAGCCACAACAAAACGGAAACAAGCCACAACACAACAAAATAAAGCCACAACACAACGGAAATGCTCCCGACCACTAGGGGCCTCTCAGAGCTCAGTAAAGTTAGATTTCCCTGCACTGTTCTAGAAAGTCGACAGTCTTACAAAGATATCAATACCATGATTAGTTTTAAGTATGTAAACATTGTATATCAACATGAAATATTAATTCAAAATCAACGATGTGCTCAATAGCTTCATATTTATACCTGTTAATGATTTGACGCATGATGAAGGGAACGTCTGCCAATTCCACCAAGTAGTTAAAACATATAATTTGTATTCATTACAATGACTTTGATTAACATTTAAAAACAGACATGTTCAAAGCTTGTTACTTCCTGTTGGTAAGACTGACTTACTTTAGGTGACATTTTGTCAATACCTCCCTTCATGTATAATAAACAATAAACAATTATTTTCAGGAAAAAAAATCACTGTAACTCTATAGAACATTGGCAAGGAAATCTAACTTTACCAAGCTCTGAGAGCCCCCTAGTGGTCGGTAGCATTTACGTTGTCTTCTGGCTTTATTTGTTGTGTTGTGGCTTTATTCCGTTGTGTTGTGGCTTTATTTCGTTGTGTTGTGGCTTTATTTCGTTGTGGTGTGGCTGTATTTCGTTGTGTTGTGGCTTTATTCCGTTGTGTTGTGGCTTTATTTCGTTGTGGTGTGGCTGTATTTCATTGTGTTGTGGCTTTATTTGTTGTGTTGTGGCTTTATTCCGTTGTGTTGTGGCTTTATTCCGTTGTGTTGTGGCTTTATTTCGTTGTGTTGTGGCTTTATTTCATTGTGGTGTGGCTGTATTTCGTTGTGTTGTGGCTTTATTTGTTGTGTTGTGGCTTTATTCCGTTGTGTTGTGGCTTTATTTCGTTGTGTTGTGGCTTTATTTCGTTGTGGTGTGGCTTTATTTAATTGTGGTGTGGCTGTATTTCTTTGTGTTGTGGCTTTATTTGTTGTGTTGTGGCTTTATTCCATTGTGTTGTGGCTCAATTTCGTTGTGTTGTGAATTTATGCTTGCTTTTTTAATTCCGTTGTGTTGTGGCTTTATTTCGTTGTGGTGTGGTTGTATTTTGTTGTGTTGTGGCTTTATTTTGTTGTGTTGTGGCTTTATTTCGTTGTGGTGTGGCTGTATTTCGTTGTGGTGTGGCTTTATTCTGTTATGTTGTGGCTCGATTTCATTGTGGTGTGGCTTTATTTGTTGTGTTGTGGCTTTATTTGTTGTGTTGTGGCTTTATTTCGTTGTGTTGTGGCTTTATTTCGTTGTGTTGTGGCTTTATTTCATTGTGGTGTGGCTGTATTTCGTTGTGGTGTGGCTGTATTTCGTTGTGGTGTGCCTTTATTCTGTTGTGTTGTGGCTTTATTTGTTGTGTTGTGGCTTTATTTCGTTGTGTTGTGGCTTTATTTCGTTGTGGTGTGGCTTTATTTCGTTGTGTTGTGGCTTTATTTCGTTGTGGTGTGGCTGTATTTCGTTGTGCTGTGGCTTTATTCTGTTGTGTTGTGGCTCGATTTCATTGTGGTGTGGCTTTATTCTGTTGTGGCTTTATCTGTTGTGTTGTGGCTTTATTTGTTGTGTTGTGGCTTTATTTCGTTGTGTTGTGGCTTTATTTCGTTGTGGTGTGGCTTTATTTCGTTGTGTTGTGGCTTTATTTCGTTGTGGTGTGGCTGTATTTCGTTGTGCTGTGGCTTTATTCTGTTGTGTTGTGGCTCGATTTCATTGTGGTGTGGCTTTATTCTGTTGTGGCTTTATCTGTTGTGTTGTGGCTTTATTTGTTGTGTTGTGGCTTTATTTCGTTGTGGTGTGGCTGTATTTCGTTGTGGTGTGCCTTTATTCTGTTGTGTTGTGGCTCGATTTCGTTGTGGTGCGGCTTTATTCTGTTGTGTTGTGGCTTTATTCCATTGTGTTGTGGCTCGATTTCGTTGTGTTGTGAATTTATGCTTGCTTTTTTAATTTCGTTGTGTTGTGGCTTTATTTCGTTGTGTTGTGGCTTTATTTCGTTGTGGTGTGGCTGTATTTTGTTGTGTTGTGGCTTTATTCTGTTGTGTGGCTGTATTTTGTTGTGCTGTGGCTTTATTCTGTTGTGGTTTGGCTCGATTTCGTTGTGGTGTGGCTTTATTCTGTTGTGTTGTGGCTTTATTTATTGTGTTGTGGCTTTATTTCGTTGTGTTGTGGCTTTATTTCATTGTGTTGTGGCTTTATTTCGTTGTGGTGTGGCTGTATTTCGTTGTGGTGTGGCTGTATTTCGTTGTGGTGTGGCTGTATTTCGTTGTGGTGTGCCTTTATTCTGTTGTGTTGTGGCTTTATTTCGTTGTGGTGTGGCTTTATTTCATTGTGGTGTGGCTGTATTTCGTTGTGTTGTGGCTTTATTTCGTTGTGTTGTGGCTTTATTTCGTTGTGGTGTGGCTGTATTTTGTTGTGTTGTGGCTTTATTTTGTTGTGTTGTGGCTTTATTTTGTTGTGTTGTGGCTTTATTTCGTTGTGGTGTGGCTGTATTTCGTTGTGGTGTGGCTTTATTCTGTTACGTTGTGGCTCGATTTCATTGTGGTGTGGCTTTATTTGTTGTGTTGTGGCTTTATTTGTTGTGTTGTGGCTTTATTTCGTTGTGTTGTGGCTTTATTTCGTTGTGTTGTGGCTTTATTTCATTGTGGTGTGGCTGTATTTCGTTGTGGTGTGCCTTTATTCTGTTGTGTTGTGGCTTTATTTGTTGTGTTGTGGCTTTATTTCGTTGTGTTGTGGCTTTATTTCGTTGTGGTGTGGCTTTATTTCGTTGTGTTGTGGCTTTATTTCGTTGTGGTGTGGCTTTATTTCGTTGTGTTGTGGCTTTATTTCGTTGTGGTGTGGCTGTATTTTGTTGTGCTGTGGCTTTATTCTGTTGTGTTGTGGCTCGATTTCGTTGTGGTGTGGCTTTATTCTGTTGTGGCTTTATCTGTTGTGTTGTGGCTTTATTTGTTGTGTTGTGGCTTTATTTCGTTGTGTTGTGGCTTTATTTCGTTGTGTTGTGGCTTTATTTCGTTGTGGTGTGGCTTTATTTCGTTGTGTTGTGGCTTTATTTCGTTGTGGTGTGGCTGTATTTCGTTGTGGTGTGCTTTTATTCTGTTGTGTTGTGGCTCGATTTCGTTGTGGTGTGGCTTTATTCTGTTGTGGCTTTATCTGTTGTGTTGTGGCTTTATTTGTTGTGTTGTGGCTTTATTTTGTTGTGTTGTGGCTTTATTTCGTTGTGTTGTGGCTTTATTTCATTGTGTTGTGGCTTTATTTCGTTGTGGTGTGGCTGTATTTCGTTGTGCTGTGGCTTTATTCTGTTGTGTTGTGGCTCGATTTCGTTGTGGTGTGGCTTTATTCTGTTGTGGCTTTATCTGTTGTGTTGTGGCTTTATTTGTTGTGTTGTGGCTTTAATTCGTTGTGGTGTGGCTGTATTTCGTTGTGGTGTGCCTTTATTCTGTTGTGTTGTGGCTCGATTTCGTTGTGGTGCGGCTTTATTCTGTTGTGTTGTGGCTTTATTCCATTGTGTTGTGGCTCGATTTCGTTGTGTTGTGAATTTATGCTTGCTTTTTTAATTTCGTTGTGCTGTGGCTTTATTTCGTTGTGGTGTGGCTGTATTTTGTTGTGTTGTGGCTTTATTCTGTTGTGTGGCTGTATTTTGTTGTGCTGTGGCTTTATTCTGTTGTGTTGTGGCTCGATTTCGTTGTGGTGTGGCTTTATTCTGTTGTGTTGTGGCTTTTTTCCATTGTGTTGTGGCTCGATTTCGTTGTGTTGTGAATTTATGCTTGCTTTTTTAATTCCGTTGTGTTGTGGCTTTATTTCGTTGTGGTGTGGCTTTATTTCGTTGTGGTGTGGCTGTATTTTGTTGTGTTGTGGCTTTATTCCATTGTGTTGTGGCTCGATTTCGTTGTGTTGTGAATTTATGCTTGCTTTTTTATTTTCGTTGTGTTGTGCAATACTGGGCCACTGTACAGTTCTCCTGTTGAGAAAAATCAGGAGTAAAGGTGCATCGTTGTGTAAACATGATGGATATTGTAGTTCTAGGCTAAATGTGAACATGCATTTACTCATCTCACTTGCACAAGAAGAGATTCAATATTCACAAGGGCACTAAAAACAGTGAACATAACATTTTATTTTATAGTGCCATAGTTACACGTTATTATATGTACTTACTATAGTAATAACAGTTATGCATAATTACAAGTAACTAACCCTAAACCAAACCCTAACTGTAACTTTATAGTAAGTATACGTAGTTAATTACTAGTACTTAGTACTTATTTGAGTAATTACAATGTAACTACGGCACTGTAAAATAAAGTGTAACCAGTCTTTGCTGTTGACCATTGATGATCCAGTTCAACCATACTAATAAGCAAAAATGACTTTAGTTAAACATCACATTCGAGTTTCAATTTTTGTTTTTATTGCTGAAGTAAGAGTATTCAACTTTCTTCTCCTTCGTCCTATTCTTCTGCAATCCAGAATGATTTTATCATCTCATACATCTATTTTGTAATTATTTTAAGTGTAACCATAAACGAATATTGTCATTAAACCCTTTCAATTACAAATGATGTGCTAACTAGTTTTGATTTAATATTAAAGGTGCCCTAGAATCAAAAATTGAATTTACCTTGGCATAGTTGAATAACAAGAGTTCAGTACATGGAAAAGACATACATTGAGTTTCAAACTCCATTGCTTCCTCCTTCTTGTGTAAATCTCATTTGTTTAACACTCTGAGGTCTAAAAACGCGCCGGCGCGTTTTGCAGGTTTTTTTTCACATTGCAGCAAAACAGACTTAAAATACTCTGTCATTTTTTTGTCATAGAAACATAAGTAATACATCAATTGAAACTATAGAATATCTCCTTTTATTTGTATACACTCAGAGTAAAAACAAAATGTTGTGCTTTTTGTAAAATAAAGAAAACTAACATGATGCGTGATCTCTCATCTCCCTCTGAACGAAGTCCAATCTGATAGTTCTCAGAAAATGAAGTGTAACTTAGTGAATACTAATCAAAAAAAATTCATACTTATGTCTAACAAAACGTTGAAATGTCAGGTTTTAAATCGTGCAAGTCAAATCGAAAACAAACATTCTGTGTTTATGTAATCTGAATGAAAAGAGAGCCATGTCAGAAGTCCGTGATTCAGCTCATTACCCACTAATGCGGCCACACCCACGGAGCCAGCGCTATTCACAGGCAAATTCAGAGACAACACATGCATTCATCATCTCAATCGTGTATTTATTGCCTTGAAAATTGTTTATCTGGATGAAAAGGCCATGGTTAGCGATCTCTGGAAGACATTCAGTAAATTCCTGTTTGTTTTCTTCTATTGATAAGTTTTAAGTGAGTTTTTGTTTCTTTAGCGCCCTCCGGCTGTAGTATGAATTGGTAAACACCATTCATGGAATATCGTCTTCTTCTTAGGTGAATTTGTGGACTAAAATGCACAGAGCGCCCTCCGGCTGCAGTATGAATTGCAAACACCAGCGCTCATAGAGATAACAATGAATATTAAATAAAAAATAACTCCTCTGTATAGAAAATTGACATAAACATATGAGAATCCTATATTTCTCCAAATGTGCATGCTTTTAAACTAAAAGCCTATATTCAGACTCTTTGCATCACAGAAATACATTATATTTAAAGTATAATATAAAACCATTATTTTATATTGTAATAAAATTTTTCTGTATGTTTCATATACCATGATGAGCTTGAGACATCACAGAAGTTTTTTTCACAGCCTACCTGACTGAAATGCCTCATTAATATGCAAGTCTTTTCAGGTCATTACTATTCAATTCTTTTGTCTTCACAGGTGAGAATGAGCCATTATTCATGGAGATTCACGCCTCCTCGCATACCGTGTTTCTTGGCAAAAAGTGTCTTACAAAAACTAAATCAGTATATTGTTATAAATGAAAGAGTAGTCAGCATAATTTTTACATAATTTTGAAGCAAAAACTCTAGTCTACAACCTTCAATACCCAAAAGTCTTGTGAACACAGATTTAATATACTTTTATTGGCCTTATATCAGTGACTTAAGTTTTTTTGTTTTTTCAGTAACCACGCATAAACGTTATTCCTTCAAAAACACAAACATGTACACACATGTTCCTCACATATTATGGTAGCCTAGTTTGTGCTGAATACAGTGTAATGACACTTGTGTCATTAATATGTTTATGAACAACTGAAAAAAGCACAAATGTCAGGGCATGTCAAAACTTCTCCAGGCCCCAAATCAGCCTCAGACTCCAGAGGGTTAAAAGACCTCCGAAAAACAGCTGAATCTCAACATAACACCGACTGTTACATAACAGTCGGGATCATTAATATGTATGCCCCCAATATTTGCATATGCCAGCCCATGTTCAAGGCATTAGACAAGCCAGTATTAACGTCTGGATCTGTGCACAGCTGAATCATCAGACTAGGTAAGCAAGCAAGGACAATAGCGAAAAATGGCAGATGGAGCGATAATAACTGACGTGATCCATGATTACATGATATTTTTAGTGATATTTGTAAATTGTCTTTCTAAATGTTTCGTTAGCATGTTGCTAATGTACGAGATTTGCGTGAGATTTAAAGGGGCCGCAGCCTGAATCGGTGCATAGTTAATGATGCCCCAAAATAGGCAGTTAAAAAAATTAATTTAAAAAAATCTATGGGGTATTTTGAGCTGAAACTTCACAGACACATTCAGGGGACACCTTAGACTAGTGGTTCCCAAACATTTTAGCTTGGAGTACCCCCTGAAGGGATTACCATCCTTCTGCGTACCCCCTCTCTTCCACTTCAACTGCAGTCACACCTTTACCATTAAGGGACAATATTTGACCCCTAAATTGATTTCCAGTGCATTTTTTTACCTTTATGAATAACTTTATAAAATAAATAATGTTTTAAATAAAAAATGTTCAATAGAGAAATATGCAATGATGGTGAAATGAAGTAAAACTTTTAAATATTAAACTATAACTGCCAGTAGGTGGCTGCAAGTCACTGTTTTTATGAGTGAGTCATCGAGTCATTCATTCAGTAACGAAGCAAGTGGCTGTGAATGAATCACTGAATCATTGACTCTCACGATTCATTCAAAGCCGCAGAATTGTTTGCGAAACACAGATGTGTGTTGTAATTCTGCTGTGGTTTTCATTAGAACTATTATTTCACTGCAAAATAGCGTAAATTCTGACAGTACTATGTTTAAAATGTAGTCTACATTTTATTTTTTGACCTGTTGTATAATAATGCCACGTTTGCAGTCATGTGCATATATTTGGGAACAATTGCATTCTTGGTTGTTATCATCATGAAATACAAGAACTCACACAAGGTATGTTTTTGTATCGGAGAAAGTTCGAGTCTTAAATCGAAATGAATCCATTATCTGTGTCTATATTTGTTCTTCATGCTAGTAAGTGCTAAATCCCCACTTTTACAAAGGTGCATTGTGGAGAACGACAGTAATTTAGCGTGATTTAAGGCAGCAGACTGCGCACAATCAATCATATACATGCTGCTTGTGGATACAGTAATGTACTGGATTTACGACATTTTGGCAATTAGAAATACATGCTTGATTTTAATATTATTTTAAGGTAGAATTAAATGAACTACTCAGCATTTTGTTCGTGTACCCCCTGTTGTCACCTCACGCGTACCCCAGTTTGGGAACCACTGCCTTAGACTTATATTACATCTTGTGAAAGAACGTTCTAGGGCACCTTTAACATTAATGTGCTCTCTATTGCAATACAATATTGTCACACTATAGCAACACTCTCCCACATATTTTTCTATTATAAATGCGCTTATTTCCGTTGTTGGTATAAGTTGCAGTGGTTGACAAGAAATTTACAGTTTTCTACCATCTTGCTGATAAAGTTTCTTTAGTCGGCAACCTTACAGCCTGAACCCCTGTAGGAGTTCCAACCTTACACCAGAGTTACCTAAACTCAAAATTATGAGTTGTGCTGATGTTCATGTGCATTTTAAATACATTCTTTCTGACATGACTTGAAAACATTGTAACTGCTGAAGCTAAACCTTGACCCCCATTGGCCTGCCCCAGCGTCCTACTATTGGTTGAACCACAATGATTGATATGTTTTGAACACGCAATAAAGCCAATGCCATCACACTCACCAACAATCGGTTTTGCTGTAATTTTGCTAAACAACCGAACTCGCTGGAGTGCACACTATTGGGAATCTGTGTTGCAGATTTTGGCACATTTGTCAGAAGGAAACTTCAGAGTCTAGAGAGTCATTGTAGCCAAAGACGTAAGTCTCACCATGTATTTCAAATCTGAGAATGATCAAATTATTTTTAGATGATGCTATATAATTTTTTAGATGAGACTTTCTTTTTGTGCAAACCACAGAAAACATGAGGTATGAACTGAAACATCTAGTTTGTTTCTGCTAATTGGCTGTAAGGGCAGAATTTTCAAACCCAACTTTTGCCTACAGCTCAGACATAACTATGAGATATTTGCAAATACAATTATTTCATTTGTTACATTTTTAAGTTCTTCGGTAATTTATTTTTGTTGAATACTATGTTGACCTGTTATGATTAAATGTCCAATTCAATGAACAGCATTTGAGTTCTACTTGTTTAGTATAAAAAATAGTATTGGCCTAGATAAAAGTTTACAGGAAATGTTTTGAGTTGCCAATAATAATTATAAGTAAGTTTTATAATTATGACCTTTACCTTTTTTTAATAATTTGGTCACACTTTGAATATCAGGTAGGCTATTGTTTAATTTAATTCTATAGCACTTTTCACAATTTTGTATGGTTGCAAACAGATATACATACATTTAGGAAGTAGTTACATAAGTAAATATTTGTAATTATTACAAATAAAGAAAACAACATCTAGTCAGCTTGAAATGGTGAAAGAAATTCATGTACCTGATCAGAAGTTTTATTACATTAGTGTATTCCTAATGCACTTCAATGCACCTACTGTAATACACTTTTCCCATTAATGCTACTTTAATGGCCCTTATTTGCACTTTGAAATACGGACTGCAGCCCTTTGGGCTGTCAAAATATTATGAATTATTAAACTAATTATTAAACTGATCCTGAGCAAAAAAAACAAAAAAAACAAAAAAAAAAAGTTAAAATGTCAAATAAATCCAGAAACGTTTACTGCGTGAAAAGTAAATCATTTTAATTTATGCGTCACATATAAATCCACAGCTTAATGCAAGACCGCCAAATCATTTATTGCGTTTTTGTCAGGAGCAGTTGTGGTGCATTGAGAGCGCGCAGAGACAATCGGCAGAGGAATGTTACGGATGATTAAATTTCATCCGCACACACGGAAACACAAGCAGTTCTGCACGTTCACATTTTTCCACCAATGAACTGAACTGTCTATGTTTTAGTGCGTGCACAAGAATAAAACTAATGTGCCAGTTTATGCAATTGCTTCATGTTGCATTAATGACAGATAATGTCAGGTAAAAGGGAAGCAAAACATTCTTGATATCTAATGTCGCGTCAATGCATCTAATGGTTTTATTTCTTCAACAGCTTAAAGTTTAATGCACGTTCGTGTTGTAGGCAACAGGCCGTTTCACGTTTATTTTCACGCACCACTTACTGTGTCTATAGCCTGTTAATAATTTTGTCGGCGATTCACAGTCTTTTAATCCATATAATTTGTGTTGTCATTAATAATGTCTGCGCGCTTATAGCTGTACTTCTAACAGTATAGAGATGACACAAAGTAACATCAGTTTACCATAGTCTATATATGTGTGGTGGCGCAACAGGTAGCCGAGTGCTCTTGTGCGACAGCAGCCCACGTGACCCGGGTTCGATTCCAGCCCGTACTGGTTCCTACATTCAATATACATATAAATCTGTTCCCTTTGTCTCACTGATGTTCACTGGATAAGTAAATTACTGATATACTGGGGCTGTCTGTAAAAGGCATATTCTAAATCTGTAACTTTACTTGTAAAGATTACTTTATTGTAGCCTATTTGAAGCACACAATAATGATGCCATTAGCACACGTCAAGTTAACTTAGAAAGTCATTGCAATGTGTTTTAAAATCAGTATAATATTAATGCATGTTCAACATCTTACAATGTAATTGAATTGCAATTCTAATGTCACCAAAATACATTTAAAGTGTATGCTGAGTAAATTCTTCAATTCAAAACTTAAATACAAGAGTGTATTTAAAGTGTACTTGAGTATACTTGGAATGGTTCCACTTTAGCACAAACAAGTATATTTAATACAACTTTAGTTGAACTTCAGCACTGCTTTTGGACAACTAAAATGCATTAAGTACAAAATTAGTTGTTCCAATTTAGCAGACTTTAAGTATACCAATTTATAGCATGCCACAAGTACATTTAGTTATACTAAAGTATACTATTTTTTCACTAGGGTCCCCATTAAAGATCAGGGCATTTAAGGAGCTCATCATCCAGGAGTTAAACAGGACAGATGTGGCAATTTGTCATGATCTTGTACACTCTGTGCCAAGAAGGGTCAGAGCAGTATATTCAAAATTATGGAGGGCATATTAAGTAACAGAATATTATACATTTGTTGAATTAAATCTAGGGTGTACTCATTTCTGCAATCCTTAATTTAAACAAAATTGGATAATTTACTTATTTTATGGCTATTAATGGCATAATTTCTCAGTTTATATTATGTATATGTTTAATACTTTTTAGTTTTACCATCCTTCCATGAATTGTATTAGTGATCATAAAGAAAATACATCTTTTGTATATGTTCAGAGGGGGTGTACTCATTTATGCTGTGCATTGTATATATGTATATCTATATATATCTCTCTATATATAGAATAAAAAATCAGTTCTACAACTTGTTTTGTCCCTGTAATCAAGAATCTGTGAGGTATAAAATATTGGTTGTCTAGTGTATTTTTTCTCTTTTAATGAGCAAAATATTTTGAACACAGTATGAAATTTGATTAAGACATTAATAAAGCTGCACTGAATAATACATAGCTGACAAAGAGAATAAAGAGTGATGACAAAAGGTGAAGGTAATTGTTAAAATCAGAAAGTAGGTGTGAGGCTGTGTGGTCATTTTACCCAGAGCTCCATGTAGCAGCAGTGCCACTCTGAATGATGTTGGCATGCTGAAATGCACCAGCTAAGCCTTTGCAGGTGGCCCTGTCACCGCGGAAACAAACCTTAAATTGCTGCCATTCATTATGCCGACCGCCCAACTGCATGCCTCCTCGCACGCCTGGCGTGGATACAGACCGACCGATCCATCCCTGTCACGGCAAACCGCGTCAATGACAAAATCTTAATTACGCCATTAATTAATTGAAGCGTTTGAACAGAGCTCACACCTCTGGTCCCTCACACATTAAGATCCTTCTAGGTGCAATACCTCACATCAGATCGTTGGGCAAACAGACAGAAGCACACGTGCCAGAACACAGCCGCCCTCATTTATTTAAAGGCAAAGGACCCCGAAGGTCAGTTGGTTTTGTTCAGGTGTGGCAGGAAATGAAGACAGATGCAGAACACTGGCAGTGGAGGGGAGACAGACCGCTGTGAGGGAAGATGCTCTAGGAAATAGGGTACGACGAGCTCCAGACAGGTGCTGGGTGTGGGTGAAATCAGCATTCTGGGGAGGATCCAGAAGCGTTAATCCAGATCGTTGTCATTTCAGAGGTGACAAGTCGGTGCCATGTCTGAAAAAGAATATGCCCAATAAATGAACACAGGCAATGTCAGCAGTGAAATACTAACATACTGTTTACTGAATACTATACACTGTGTACTATCTACCATTCAAAAAATGTGAATCAGAAAGATTTTGTTGTTGTTGTTTTTGTTGTTAAAAAGTTGTATTTTATTCTCACCAAGGCTGCATTTATTTGATCAAAATACAGTAAAAACTGTAATATTCTGAAATAATACTACAATTTGAAATTTCCGTGCAAGTGGTATCCAGCTATAATGTTGATATAAATTAAAAAATATTACATATTTTTCTTTTTAGTTAAATTTTGTGCAAAACCTGAATTAAACTAAAAAAAAAAAAAAAATGCAATGAATTAATTGAATAAAGGCAGTTTATTTGGCAGCTGTAATTACATCCTCTTTAAGGATGGGTGGTTGAAAAAAATGGATTGATGGATGGATGCAAAAAGATGGATGGATGGATGGATAGATGGATGGATATGCAAAAATTGGAAGAATGGATGGATGGTTAAAAAATTGATGGATGGATGGATGGTTGAAAAAATGGATGGATGGATGGATGGATGATGGATGATGGATATGCAAAAAGATGGATGGATGGATGGATGGATGGATGGATGGATGGATATGCAAAAAGATGGATGGATGGATGGATGGATGGATGATGGATGGATGGGTGGATGGATGGATGGTTGGTTGGTTGAAAAATTGATGATGGATGGTTGGTTGAAAAAAATGGATGGATGGATGGTGGATATGCAAAAAGATGGATGGATGGATGGATGATGGATATGCAAAAAGATGGATGGATGGATGGATGGATGGATGGATGGATGGATGGTTGAAAAAAATGGATTGATGGATGCATGGATGGATGCAAAAAGATGGATGGATGGATAGATGGATGGATATGCAAAAAATGAATGGATGGATGGATGGTTGAAAAATTGATGGATGGATGGATGGTTGGTTGGTTGAAAAAATGGATGGATGGATGGATGGATGGATGATGGATATGCAAAAAGATGGATGGATAGATGGATGGATGGATGGATGGATGGATGGATATGCAAAAAGATGGATGGATGGATGGATGGATGGTTGAAAAATTGATGATGGATGGTTGGTTGAAAAAAATGGATGGATGGATGGATGGATGGATATGCAAAAAAGATGGATGGATGGATGCAAAAAGATGGATGGATGGATAGATGGATGGATATGCAAAAAATGGATGGATGGATGGATGGATGGATGGATGGTTGAAAAATTGATGGATGGATGGATGGTTGGTTGAAAAAATGGATGGATGGATGGATGGATGGATGGATGGATGGATGGATGATGGATATGCAAAAAGATGGATGGATGGATGGATGGATATGCAAAACGATGGATGGATGGTTGAAAAATTGATGGATGGTTGGTTGAAAAAAATGGATGGATGGATGGATGGATGGATGGATGGATGGATGGATGGATGGATATGCAAAAAGATGGATGGATGGATGGATGGATGGATGGATGAAAAATTGATGGATGGATGGATGGATGGATGATGGATATGCAAAAAGATGGATGGATGGATGGATGGATGGATGGATGGATGGATGGATGGATGGATGGATATGCAAAAAGATGGATGGATGGTTGAAAAATTGATGATGGATGGATGGTTGAAAAATTGATGATGGATGGTTGGTTGAAAAAAATGGATGGATGGATGGATGGATGGATATGCAAAAAAGATGGATGGATGGATGGATGGATGGATGGTTGAAAAAATGGATGGATGATGGATATGCAAAAAGATGGATGGATGGATGGATGGATGGATGGATGGATGGATGGATGGATGGATGGATGGATAGATGGATATGCAAAAAGATGGATGGATGGATGGAAAAATGGTTGGTTGGTTGAAAAAAAAATTGATGGATGGATGGACTGAAAAAGATGGATGGATTCAAAAAGATGGATGGATGGATGGATGGATGGATGGATGGATGGATGGATGGATGGATGGATGGATTGATGGATGGATGGATGGATGGAAACTGGATCGATAAAAAAGATGGATGGATGAGTGAATAGTCAAATAGACAGGCAGAAAAATAGAGTTCCAGAGTCAGGTCTCTTTGTCGAGCCTGTCACTATCCATTGTGCTGTGGTGATTAGTTCTCATTAGTTATGTTTAATATTAATGGGGTCCAGTAACAATAAATTCCCTCTGTGTACCTGCTGGCTTCAGGGAACAAGAGAAAACAACAGTGAAGCAGGGCTGGCTGCCGCGATGCTAATGTTAATGCCTTTGTAAATGATGACTCTGGCCCAGCCAGCACTGCAGATGGTGCAAACACAACCGAGGGTCTGGCATTATTCACAATTCTGTCTGTTCATTTGTGTGAGAGCATTATCAGCTTTCTGTCAAGATAGTTTGATGCCAATCTGACACAGTTTCTTATTAATACTAGTGTTAAATGTTGTTAAAATGAACTCATAATTCAGAAAGGTGGACAAAATGTTTTTAAAAAATCAAGTTTAGATCTGTATTTTGTGGGTGTTTAGATAAGTGTTGAATAAAATGCTGTACTACATATCGTAAATGAAATTAGAAAATACTTTTAGAGAAAAAGACCCAAAACATGCTGAAAATTCAGCTTTGCTATCACATGAATCAAATACATTTTAAAATATATTCATATATGAAACAGTTATTTTAAATTGTACTAATATTTCACAATTTTACTGTTTTTACTGTATTTATGATCAAATAATACTGTATTTATGATCAACTAGTAGTGTCATTCCGAAACAACAGTTTGAAGAGAATCTTTCTCACTAAATTAGTTAAAATCGACATGTATCAACTATCTACCTGAATGCTAACACATCTGGTTTAATGGCATTTGAAGGCAACTCTATCGCCCTCTTCAGTACTGAGGTTTGTTATCACAGCATTACTGCATGAATGCATGTTCGTTAAGTATGTACAACAAGAATGTGCACTTGCAAAGTGCTGGCCAGGCATTCACATATGCATCTGCATATTTGCATAAAGTATGTTTCTGGCCAAAAGCAAAAGAGAGAGGAGCTATTCATAAATTTAGGGCAGACAAAAAGCAGGGCTGCCTCATCAACACTGGTGTTCATCTCCACCCTTCACGCTTCCACGGCTCAAAAGATAATAATACTCGAGCAGGGTCGTAACAAAATCATTCGGCTTGGGATTAGGCCAAGTCTGACTCCGTTTAGATTTAGCATTTTGGAGAGACAAAGCTCTAAAAGAAGAGCACTTGAAGAGAAGCTCAGACAGCTCTTTTCATGAACTGTGTCCATTCAACTGCATCCACCCCAAAAGGGTAGAGCAATAAAACCATCACTGCTCTTTATTAACAGATCCTTTCTACGCTTCTCTGCTCAGCTGCCCTTACTTGAAGGAATAGTTCACCCAAAAATCCTCATGACACCCAATAACATGACTTTCTTTCTGAAACACAAAATATATTTGGCCCTCCAGGACCAAAGTTGGCCTATCCCTGCCCTACAAAGATAGTAATACCAGTATTTTTTGACCTTGTGTTTTTTTGTTTGTTTGTTTTTTCTTTTTTGGTCTCCATGAGGAAAACAGCTAATGAATCATATAGAATGATGATTTTTGAAAATGTAAAAATGCTGAAAGTTTTCTGTGCTGGGTAGGTTTAGGGTAGAGTTCGGGTTAGGGGACAGAATATACAGTTTGTACAGTATAAAAATATTTATATGTATATGGAAAGTCCCCATTACGGAAGAGGATTAGGGCCAAGCAATAATAATAATTAAAAAACATCTTGAGATTAAAGTTGTTAAATTTCGAGAAAAAACTCGTTAAATTTCGAGAAAAAAGTCGTAATTTAATGAATTTGTTCTCGTAATATAATGACTTTTTTTCTCATAATTTAATGAGTTTATTCTCAACTTTTTATCTCGACTTTTTTCTCGAAATTTAACAAAATTTTTCTCATAATTTACCGAATTTGTTCTCGTAATTTAACAACATTTTTCTCGTAATTTAATGACTTTATTCTCAACATTTTATCTCAACTTTTTTCTCGAAATGTAACGAGTTTTTTCTCAACATTTTATCTCGACTTTTTTCTTGAAATTAAATGAGTTTTTTCTCGTAATTTAATGAGTTTATTCTCAACATTTTATCTCGACCTTTTTCTCGAAATTTAACGATTTTTTTCTCGTAATTTAACAACTTTAACCTCGAGATGGTTTTATTTTTTTATTATTGCTTGGCCCTAATCCTCTTCCGTATCCCATAAAACATGAAAAACATGAAAACATTTTAATGTATTTCAAAATCATTTATTCATGTGATGGCAAAGCTGAATTTTCATTATCATTACTGCAGTCTTCAGTGTCACATGACCTTTCAGAAATCATTCTAATATGCTGATTTGTGCTCAAGCCACATTTACTATTATTATTATCAATGTTGAAAACTACGGAAGCTTGTTTCCGCCACGGAATAAAAAAACTTAAAAGATAATTGTGACCTTTTATCTCACAATTCTGACTTTTTTTCTCACAATTGCAAGTTTACATTTCTCAATTTTGACTCTCTCAATTGCATGATATAAAGTTGCAATTGCGAGTTATAAAGTCAGAATTGGGAGATATAAAGTCAGAATTGCGTGTTATAAAGTCACAATTGGGTACGGAAGAGGATTAGGGCCAAGCAATAATAAAAAATAAAACCATCTCGAGATTAAAGTTGCTAAATTTAGAGAAAAAAGTCAAAATAAAATGTTGAGAATAAAGTCATTAAATTACGAGAAAAAAGTCGTTAAATTTCAAGAAAAAAGTCGAGATAAAATGTTGAGAATAAACTCGTTAAATTCAGAGAAAAAAGTCGTTAAATTTCAAGAAAAAAGTCGAGATAAAATATTGAGAATAAACTCGTTAAATTATGAGAAAAAAGTCGTTAAATTTCGAGAAAAAAGTCGAGATAAAATGTTGAGAATAAAGTTGTTAAATTACGTGAAAAAACTCGTTAGATTATGAGAACAAATTTGTTAAATTACGAGAAAAAAGTCGTTAAATTTCGAGAAAAAAATTTAGATAAAATGTTGAGAAAAAACTCGTTAGATTTCGAGAAAAAAGTTGAGATAAAATGTTGAGAATAAAGTCATTAAATTACTAGAAAAAAGTCGTTAAATTACGAGAACAAATTCGTTAAATTACAAATTTGTTCTCGTAATTTAACGACTTTTTCCTCATATATTAATGAGTTTATTCTCAACATTTTATCTCAACTTTTTTCTCGAAATTTAACAAGTTTTTCTCATAATTTAACGAATTTGTTCTCGTAATTTAACGACTTTTTTCTCGTAATTTAATTACTTTATTTTCACCCTTTTATCTCGACTTTTTTCTCGAAATGTAACGACTTTTTTCTCGAAATTTAACGACTTTTTTCTCAACATTTTGTCTCGACTTTTGTCTCGAAATTTAATGACTTTTTTCTCGTAATTTAATGAGTTTATTCTCAACATTTTATCTTGACCTTTTTCTCGAAATTTAACACGTTTTTTCTCGTAATTTAACGAGTTTATTCTCAACATTTTATTTCGACTTTTTTCTCTAAATTTAACGAGTTTTTTCTCGAAATTTAACAACTTTAATCTCGAGATGGTTTTATTTTTTTTTATTATTGCTTGGCCCTAATCCTCTTCTGTAATTGGGAGATATAAAGTCAGAATTGTGTTTTATAAAGTCAGAATTGGTAGATATGAAGTCAGAATTGTGTGTTATAAAGGCAGAATTGGGAGATATAACGTCGGAATTTGGAGATAATGGCCCGGTTCACAGACAGGGCTTAGACTAAGCTAGGATTAGGTCTTAGTTCAATTAGGGCATTTAAGTAACTTTTATAAACGTGCCTTAGAAAAAAACATTATTGGTGTGTATCAAGAGACAAAGCAATGACACTGACATAGTTTAAGATATGTCAGTGGAAGTTTCTTTCAGTTAAAATAGCTCAAACATGCATTTTAGTCTAAGCCTTGTCTGTGAAACCGGGGGATAAAGTCGCAACTGCGAGTTATAAAGTCAGAATTGAGAGATATAAAGTCGCAATTGTGTGTTATGATGTCAGAATTGTGGGACATAAAACTTGCAATTCTGACGTTTTTTCTCAGAATTGCGAGTTTATATATCACAATTAATGTTTTTTTTTTATAAAAATTACAATTGTGAGTTATAGAGTCCAATTCTGAGGAAAAAAGACTGACTTTCTCAGAACTGCAAGCTTATATTTGACAATTCTGACTTTATAACTCGCAAATGCAACTTTATACCACGCAATTTTGAGACAAAAAATTGAAGAATTACGAGATAAAAAGTCACAATTACCTTTTTTATTTTTCATTCCATGGTGGAAACAAGCTTGAAAACAGTTGGGCCGCTTAATATATTTATGGAAACAGTGCTACATATTTTAAAGAATTTTTATAAATGTCTTTACTGTCACTTTTGATAAATTTCATGCATCCTAGCTGAATTTTCTTTTTTTTTTTTTTTTAAAACAAACTTTTAAACGGTAGTTAATGTGTCTATTTATATCCTGTATTTGTGAAACTGCATTTGTGTCATAGTCATAGAATAACCCATTTCACTCAGAAATGTATCACATTAAGTAAAAAAGGGTGCGAACTGTATTCATCACACAAAGCAAACACATAGCTTCACAAGACTTGGAAAATAGCACACGAGTCACATGGTCCACTTTTATGTTGCTTTTTTGTCCGTTTTGCTGCTTGAATGTGTGAACCACCATCCATCTTTGTTACATGTAGCAAGCTAATTATCTCAGTTATTATTCAAAGAAAGAACAAAATATATGAAGGTGATAATTAAATGACAGAATTCCCACATTCTAGTAAACCAACTAACCCTTTAACACAACACCTTTGAAGAGAGAGCAATTGTACAACAGCACACGAAGTGCCCGTGCTGCCTTGTTAATGGTCTGTTCTCTCCTCTGTGCTCATCTGATTGGAAATTCTCTTTTATTGCTCTTCTGACACTTGGTGCCAGATGGATCACATGCGACCTGCTTGCCACATTCCCAGAGGGAATCTGTCGCTACGTTTTCCACCGACTTTAGTTATGCTAAACATTGTAGAGAAATAGGCAACAGCGGTTGTTCTTGATCCTCCGCTGTGCGATTATAAGAACATTACAGAAGCGCAGTGGTAGGCTAAGTCTATGTTAAAGAGAATTCAATATCTTAACTGGAATCCCTGTGTGTTCGTGGCATGTTTCTCAGATAAATAACTCGATGTTGCATTGGACTGACATTCTAAAAGAGCGCCATTAATTAGCAAAGAAATCACACTGGCACACATTTACAAAATGTACATTAATAAGAAATGTTGTTTACTCTGTACAATGTCCTCTGAAGATTGTTGAGAGAATCCTGAAGATATTAGAGTCAGTGGAAGGCCTGTGAGTCATTTGTTAAGCTACACACATGCTAAAAGTGCAGCCTGTAATTTATAGATTACATTATTATTGTTATCTTCTGTCCGCATGGAAAAGGGGTCGCGGTAATGGGCAGAGCGAGAATTACCGGCCGGGAATTGCTGTAGCGCTGCAGCTAACAGAAATGAACCTGAATAATCTAAGACTGTAGAGAATATTCCCAAAGACAGATTTCATTAAATTACAGTCCTGACATCTCTATTTCAGATACTAATCTTAACTGCTGCCTATGATTCCTTCATTTCCTCTGAGGAAGTTGAGTAGAAGACATGCATAAAAACGTCTGTAAGCTTTTCACTCTTGACAGTTCTTCTCTTTTCTTCTGTGGCGCGCTGGCAGATATCACGGCATGTACAGAGCATTGTTTAAATCATTAGCACATGGGTCTGGAAGAAAACGGCTTTGGGAATACTTACTAGATCATAAAAATAACTCTGACAACTAAAGGAACAGGAAGTCAAAAACATGTGATCTTTTTATTCTGTTCCTGTTATGTTTTTTTTTTTTTTTTACCCCATGGCAGGCCATTTCATTTTTGCATATTGACAGACAGACAGACAGCTAGATAGATAGATAGATAGATAGATAGATAGATAGATAGATAGATAGATAGATAGATAGATAGATAGATAGATAGATAGATAGATAGATAGATAGATAGATAGATAGATAGATAGATAGATAGATAGATAGATTCAAGTATATTTTAAGTATACTTTATGTAGTAAGTATACCTATATCAATGTACTAGAAGTATATTTGTAAGTGTATACTTGGGACTAAATTGGCCCACTTTTTAGTGTATAAAAGTATACTTTTAAGTGTAACAGTTGTAAACTTGGATTACACAACTTACAAATAAGTTTTTCATTTACTGCAAATACTACAAGTGAACTTATAGATATACTGGTAGTTTACTAGTCAAATACTTGTAGCACATTTCTTAGTTTATGAAAGTACACTTTGAAGTATACTCTCAGTGAACTAGTTTAGTAGCTTTATACTGCAAGTATACTTGTAAGTTTTCTTAAAGTGAACATAACATCATACTTATAGTTTACTATTTATATTATTTTTGCACTCTAAGTATACTACTATGTTCCTATTTAGGTATTAATTTTTTATACTTGAACTAGCCTATAACCTTTTACTGTACTTTAACTCTTTCCAGTTTAAAAACATTTTAATCTGGCTTCATGCAGGATGCATTTATCAACACTTGAATGTGGGTAAGTTTCATTTAAAAAAAAAAAGAGCAACATTTTAAAGGAGCTTTAGAACTTTAGCTTCTAAGGTGTCCCCTGAATGTGTCTGTGAAGTTTTAGCTCAAAATACCCCATAGATTTTTTTTATTAATTTTTTAATTAACTGCCTATTTTGGGGCATCATTAACTATGCACCGATTCAGTGAGCGGCCCCTTTAAATCGCGCGCTCCTTGCCCCCCGATCTCACACAGCTAATATAACCCTCAAATGGATCTTTACAAGATGTTCGTCATGCATACTTCATGCATGCGTCGGATCATGTGAGTATAGTATTTATTTGGATGTTTACATTTGATTCTGAATGAGTTTGATTGTGCTCCGTGGATAAAGCTAACATTACACACTGTTGGAGAGATTTATAAAGAATGAAGTTGTGTTTGTGCATTATACAGACTGCAAGTGTTTAAAAATGAAAATAGCGACGGCTCTCTTGTCTCCGTGAATACAGTAAGAAACCATGGTAACTTTAACCACATTTAACAGTACATTAGCAACATGCTAACGAAACTTTTAGAAAGACAATTCACAAATATCACTAAAAATATCATGTAATCATGGATCATGTCAGTTATTATCACTCCATCTGCCATTTTCGCTATTGTTCTTGCTTGCTTACCTAGTCTGATGATTCAGCTGTGCACAGATCCAGACGTTAATACTGGCTGCCCTTGTCTAATGCCTTGAACATGGGCTGGCATATGCAAATATTGGGGGCGTACATATTAATGATCCCGACTGTTACGTAACAGTCGGTGTTATGTTGAGATTCGCCTGTTTTTCTGAGGTCTTTTAAACAAATGAGATTTACATAAGGAGGAGGAAGCAATGGAGTTTGAAACTCAATGTATGTCTTTTCCATGTACTGAACTCTTGTTATTCAACTATGCCAAGGTAAATTCAATTTTTGAATCTAGGGCCTTTAAACAAACAGCTGATAAAATTGCATTTTTGTCAAAGACTACGTATGGATTGGAATCAGAATGATGATCAAACCATAGATGGAGTAGATCGCGTTCATCAGCACCCCCGAAGCTTCACAGTTGTTAGCCCTGGTTGGGATGACATTTTATTCTGTAAAGATAGGCAGTTTTGATTTATATGCTGTTTAATATTTGATGATCGTGTTATTACACATTTGCGTAATCATTTGTTTTTGCTTCTTCTTCACCTGTGTTTTGATCCAGAGATTCTGTACTATTTCAGAAGATGCATAATAGCGCCCCCTACCGTATAACAGTGAAAACATGGAAAATTAAGTCAATGGCAGGGAAAGAGTAAAGTAGATTTGAAGTAAATTCCTATGTGCGCTACCAGTGGACTAGCCAACACAAAAATACAGATAACCAGAATTAGGAAGATGTATGTTTAAGCTACTCCATCAAAAGAGTAAACACAACTACAAGCCAAGTATACTTAGAATACTTAATTATACTTTTAAGTATATCCCGATCAAAAGATTGAGTACAAGTATAGGTCAAATATACATAGACTTTTCTGTCAGTATAAGTCAAGTATACTTTAGTGCAATTTTAAGTATATTTCTGAGAGGTACATAAAGTATGTCTAAGAAGTACATAAAAAGTAGACTGAAATTATACTTTCTTATTTTTTAGTTTAAAAGAAGTATACTAATAGCGCACTTGAATAAACTTCTTTTTCGTAAGGGTTGCTAAAATAACTTTGTCAACCTTAGTATTGACTGATGCATATACAGAAATCACTGCTCTCCAGTGTATTTGTTCAATCTTTATAGTTGATATACTGTATGGGGAGCTATTAGAAGTGTCCAAAGGTAACAGATCAGAATGAATGTGCTTGGTTTGCTGCCAAAATGCAGCGGCCCATACTTGATCTCTCCCCTGCTGTTTTTAAGAGCATTATTGCATTTATTTTTCTGGAGGCAGAAAGATCTTCTTCGTGTGCTTCCCGCTATGATTTTTGTTACCCCATCTGTGTTTTGAGAATTTCCACTTTAAAAAGAAATGCTCAAGTGAAAGGGTTTGTGATGGAGAGATATTCTGAAGAAATTTATTTAGAACCTCAGTCTGATTCAGAGGGGAATAAATATGCACTGAAAGTTATACAGTAGCAGAGATAGGAACATTTTTTTTATTTTGTTTACATGTCCCGTTTTCCTCTTTGGTATGCATGTTTTTATTAATTAAATTAAATGTAAGCTCTAATGGCTTTCATGGTTGGTCTATCTTGCACTTCTGTGAAAGTCACAAGACAGTGTGATTTCAACTTCAAAAAATAAAATAAAAAATAAATAAATAAATAAAAATTGAAAATTAAATTCCCCTGGAAATAACTACACTACTTATAGAGTGCAACAGTGCCCGCCCACTTTTTCAGCAGCGTTGGTGCCAGAAATATTTTTTCCATTTAAATCTCCCATAGGGATTTAAAAAAAAAAAAAAAAATAATAATTCTCAGTTCTATCATGTCAACTCTTTAGCATGGTAATGGATATGGCCATATTAAAGGTGTTCTATTTTGCCCTTTTACAAAGTCTTGATTTTGTTTTGGGGGGTTTCTCAGAAATATGAAATGTTCTGTGATTGGTTAGCTGGCTCAGCGTGTTGTGATTGGCACTGCTTAGCGCTTGTCACGCCCCTTTGTAACAGTGAGTTCTGCTCTGGTGTAAATAATTAAGGATGGCGTTAATTTCAAACTAATTCAAGCCCAATTCAGACCCTGAAATGCCAACAAAAATGAAAATTGTGCAGAACATATTTCAAGCACAGACTTTGCAAGCATGGATTTCACAGGACGTTTCAGAGTTTTGTAATTTTTTTTTATAGATATGATGTTATCCACCATTTAATCATACTTGTCGGAAAACAATGGTGATACAAACAGTAATCGATCACAAAATCATGGATAATTTTCATAAGGGGCGGTGAACAGTCTTACAAAAGCTACAGTAAACATTAATACTGTAATGTTAGTTAGGCTAGTGGAGGCAAAGCTTTTCCTTTGTTTACATTATAGCAACTACATAAAACTTGTAATTGGAACTGTTAATAGAAAACACAACTATACAAACAGCAATATTACAGACTAACTAAAGTTGAAAAAGTGAAAAAGCATAATAGGATGTATTTGGTCTTGGCAGAATAGATCTGCTACATTGCTGCTGTTGAATTGCTGCTGCTGTTGCAGAGCAAGTACAGGAACTTACTACTGCCAATACATAAAGCAATACACTGCTGTGCATATGTAAGACATACTGCTGTTGCACAAATTGCATATATATATAAAAATTACCCACAGCAGATCAATACAGGTGGAGATGGGGAAGGTGGAGGGTTTCAGAGGGGAACTCTGAAAGCACGCTTCAAACTGCTATAGTGAATGCTAAACAGCCATTTAAATGTTGTGAGCTGCAAGTTCATTGGCTGCAGATGCGACAGGAACCAATCAGCTTGTGCTAAGTACAAACCCGATTCCAAAAAAGTTTAGACACTGTGCAAATTGTGAATAAAAAAGGAATGCAATAATTTATAAATCTCATAAACTTACATTTTATTCACAATAGAATATAGATAACATATCAAATGTTGAAAGTGAGACATTTTGAAATGTCATGCCAAATATTGGCTCATTTTGGATTTCATGAGAGCTACACATTCCAAAAAAAGTTGGGACAGGTAGCAATAAGAGGCCGGAAAAGTTAAATGTACATATAAGGAACAGCTGGAGGACCAATTTGCAACTTATTAGGTCAATTGGCAACATGATTGGGTATAAAAAGAGCCTCTCAGAGTGGCAGTGTCTCTCAGAAGTCAGGATGGGCAGAGGATCACCAATTCCCCCAATGCTGCAGCGAAAAAAAGTGGAGCAATATCAGAAAGGAGTTTGAAGTTATCATCATCTACAGTGCATAATATCATCCAAAGATTCAGAGAATCTGGAACAATCTCTGTGCGTAAGGGTCAAGGCCGGAAAACCATACTGGATGCCCGTGATCTTCAGGCCCTTAGACGGCACTGCATCACATACAGGAATGCTACTGTAATGGAAATCACAACATGGGCTCAGGATTACTTCCAGAAAACATTGTCGGTGAACACAATCCACCGTGCCATTTGCCGTTGCCGGCTAAAACTCTATAGGTCAAAAAAGAAGCCATATCTAAACATGATCCAGAAGCGCAGGCGTTTTCTCTGGGCCAAGGCTCATTTAAAATGGACTGTGGCAAAGTGGAAAACTGTTCTGTGGTCAGACGAATCAAAATTTGAAGTTCTTTTTGGAAAACTGGGACGCCATGTCATCCGGACTAAAGAGGACAAGGACAACCCAAGTTGTTATCAGCGCTCAGTTCAGAAGCCTGCATCTCTGATGGTATGGGGTTGCATGAGTGCGTGTGGCATGGGCAGCTTACACATCTGGAAAGGCACCATCAATGCTGAAAGGTATATCCAAGTTCTAGAACAACATATGCTCCCATCTAGACATCATCTCTTTCAGGGAAGACCTTGCATTTTCCAACATGACAATGCCAGACCACATACTGCATCAATTACAACATCATGGCTGCGTAGAAGAAGGATCCGGGTACTGAAATGGCCAGCCTGCAGTCCAGATCTTTCACCCATAGAAAACATTTGGTGCATCATAAAGAGGAAGATGCGACAAAGAAGACCTAAGACAGTTGAGCAACTAGAAGCCTGTATTAGACAAGAATGGGACAACATTCCTATTCCTAAACTTGAGCAACTTGTCTCCTCAGTCCCCAGACTTTGCAGGCTGTTATAAAAAGAAGAGGGGATGCCACACAGTGGTAAATATGGCCTTGTCCCAATTTTTTTGAGATGTGTTGATGCCATGAAATTTAAAGTCAACTTATTTTTCCCTTAAAATGATACATTTTCTCAGTTTAAACATTTGATATCATCTATGTTGTATTCTGAATAAAATATTGAAATTTGAAGCTTCCACATCATTGCATTCTGTTTTTATTCACAATTTGTACAGTGTCCCAACTTTTTTGAAATCGGGTTTGTAGTTAACGCTGAGAATATCATCTGTTTGTGTTAAGGACTCATCAGCTTGCACCATCTAGAGTTTCATGACAGAACTAGGCATTTAAAACATTATAAGCCATGAACCAAGCCAACCAGCTACGAAGTGAATCATAACATTACAAACTTTGATTTGAAGAAAAATGTATTTGAAACAGCTTTAACGACTTTGGCGAGGGAAAGAACTACAATCCCATTAAGCATTGCAAACAGCATAAAATCAAATTAAAAGCTATGTAAAAATATAAAACTGCTCATGTAAAAATGAGTGCTTCATGGGAGTGGGCGGAGCTAAAAAGCTCTTTTGGCATGTTTGCTTGTTTCCACTCTCTGATTAGTAGAATATTCTGTTCAGCATCATGGGTAATGTAGATTTTCACCACAAATTAAACACTGTAATTTAAAAAAATAATAATAATATTGGAATAATGCGGGCTGATGGGTCCAACAAAAGCAACACTATCGATTAACAACCTTGTAGCTCACAGTGGGTTTGTCTATAAAGGTTTATAAGTTATCGGTATAAATCAATTTCCTTATGGCATTTTTTAACTTCTGGAACCTGACTGTGCATATCAATCGCATATATATATATATATATATATATATATATATATATATTGCAATTAGACTTGTTTGCTTCCAATCAAATGCTGAAATGTTGTGATTCAAGATTGGTATGATTAATTTAAGGCTTGTTTGAATGATTTATTGAAGATTTAAAAAAAAAAAAAAAAAAAAAAAAAATCCCTAATGTATAAATAAAAGGCTACTGAAAAAAAAGGAGTTCCCTGTTGCACTTTATTACCAACGCATGTATCTAATATGCAAAAACAAATTACATATGCGAGTTTATGGACTTAGAGTTCAGAGTTTCTCCAGGACTTTGCACTTTGCAATTTGTATGGCTAATATTTGCTTAAGGCTCATATGGGAAACCAACAAATACACTTTTTGGCATGTTGCAGCCTATGAATACACTTTTGGGGCACCAGGAAAGTAGTGGATTGTAAGCCAAAGGAGAAACTCAACAGGGAGGCAACAAAATTCTTGCCTGGAAGGTTGAAGCCAGGCCTATTAAGACGACCTGTATCAGCACCCTTTGTTAAAACGCTAATGGGATTCAGCAGAGATGCAGATTGGAAAGCAGCCGCTCTGACCGAAAGAATGAAAACATAAAAGCAAAGGCTAAATAAGTGCATATATTTGCATCAAAGCTGCCCAATGTGGGCCGTGATTGATCCAGCACATATGGCCGCGCTCATAGAGAGGTGATTAATCTCACTACCGCAGTTCAAAACCTATTTAACGGGAATTTGTTTGCCTAGGCAGCCAAATGTGTCCACAGTAATTACATGTCACTTTTCTTTGCCACCACCAATATTTCATTTCCTGTGTTTCTGCGAGGAGGTTCCTCCCGAAATTTAACTTCCCACCCCATCGCACACAAACACGCTTACAAATGGACACCATAAAAAGCACCAGATGTATGGGTTATGGAGTTAGTGAAAATAAAATGTTAAAAATAAATAAATAAATAAAGATTTTTCTCTAAAATGGCTTGTAATGGGCTTGGCAAACATTGCTTTGTTTATTTAAACCCTGCGCTCCTATATCAAACCCAGATGTATATTTGACAGCTCTTGGGGGGAAAAAAGAGAGAAAAAGCACTCACGCCATCCTTAACGCAGAGAGGCTGACTTTCATAGGGAAATTAAAACTGTCAAAAATGTACACAATTAAAATTTGTTAAATTAATGGGCTGAAAAATGCAAAAAGGGTGCAGCAGGTATCCAGATGATCAGGTCAACAGGAGGCACTATTAAAATGATTATGATGGATGGTGACAGATCGGCAGCCGATTAATTGGGACGTTGGGAGAAGCGTGATTAAACGTTTTGTTGTCACCCAGAATCCCAGACATCTTTTTCAATATAGTACCAGCAAGAACAACTTGTGCATCTGCGGAAGGAATAATTCCATTTTACCGGAGTGTTCACGCTGAGAGCTGAATGCATTGTGCATTGATTGTTTGTTCAAGAAGAAGGGAGGACAAGTTTTTTTTTTATATAGAACATTTCACAATGGAAAGTGCCTCAAACAGACATTATAAAAGAAAAAAAGGCAAAAAAGATCAGATTTAAAAATCATTTAAAAGCGAAAAAGACAACTAATTTAAAACAACACAGTAAACAGATATACTGCTATTCAAAAGAGACTGCATTTATTTGATCAAAAATTCAGTAAAGAAAAGCTGTAATATTGTGAAATATTATTACAATTTAAAAGAACTGCTTTCTATTTGAATATATTTTAAAATATAATGAATTTGTGTGATCAAAGCTGAATTTTCAGCATCATTCTTCAGTGTCACATGATTCTTCAGAAATCACTCTAATATGCTGATCTATTAATGCATCCTTGCTGAATAAAATAATCAATTTCATCTCAATATAATGCCTATATATCTTACAGACACCAGACATTTTAACATTAGTGTATGTTAATTTAGTGTATGTCATTTCTGATGCATTAAAGGGATAGTTCACCCAAAAATGAAAATTTGATGTTTATCTGCTTACCCCCAGCACATCCAAGATGTAGGTGTCTTTGTTTCTTCAGTAGAACACAAATGATAATTTGATTTTAACTGCAACCGCTGCCGTTTGTCAGTGGTATAATGCAAGTCAGCGGGAACTTGGACTATAAGAGTAAATAAAACCCGAGACAAATCCAAATTAAACCCTGCAGCTCGTGACGACACATTGATGTCCTAAGACACGAAACGATCGGTTTGTGCAAGAAACCGAACAGTATTTATATATTTTTTTTTACCTCTAATACACCACTATGTCCAACGGCATTCATCATTCGATTCGTTTGGTCTGATCACGCTCTGACAGCGGCAGTGATGTCTCGCGCATATACTTCAATGAGAGCGAGACATCACTGCCGCTGTCAGAGCGCGATCAGACCAAACGAATCGAGTGACGAATGCCGTTGGACATAGTGGTGTATTAGAGGTAAAAAATGATATAAATACTGTTCGGTTTCTCGCACAAACCGATCGTTTCGTTCCGATCACGAGCCGCAGGGTTTAATTTGGATTTGTCTGTCGTGTTTTATTTACTCTTATAGTCCAAGTTCCCGCTGACTTGCATTATACCACTGACAGACGGCAGCGGTTGCAGTTAAAAATCATCATTTGTGTTCTACTGAAGAAACATAGTCACCTACATCTTGGATGCTCTGGGGGTAAGCAGATAAACATCAAATTTTCATTTTTGGGTGAACTATCCCTTTAAATAAATGTGTGTGTGTATATATGTATGTGTATGGTTTTTGAATATAGCTACTGGGGCAATATAACAGGCTGTTATTGCTAGCTTACTTGATCATAATGATATAAGATCTATAAGCATCCTATAAGCATTTGTTATGTAGTCCAAGGTCATTAACCGAACAAGTAAAAGCACATTTAATCATGACTGGAAGTCATTGTCAGTTGGTATGAGGGTTTAAGATGCTCGTGGAGGCGTTCTGGTCCAAGTAGTTCAACTTCAAACCAGCTATAGCTAAGCCCACCAAGTTAGCTAGTCTTTTATTATGGGCTTGTTTGGACACTAAGCACCTAAATTTGCTTTAATTTTGAGATAATAGATGCTGACTCACTTATAGTTTTGATAGGACCTCAGAAACTAAGATCTGAATCCAAATAGACATCAAGATACCAAAGTTATGGTGCAGCCTTTTGCCTCAGTCTCTCCATTCCAGGATGCAGATCTAGTGTGTAAACAACATCTAAATATCTCTTTGGGCAAAACGTCCTAAACTGTCAACTTCAAACCTTGTTGGACAGAGTCAAACAAGTCTGTGCTTGAATTACCTTGAGAATTACTGGCAGGGACATGCCTTGTGACTCTAATGGATATCAAAATGACAAATGATCCACCTGATGCCTTCAACAATACTTCAAAAAATTACAGGCCACGTGTTCGCGCCTCCATCTCGCCTTAAGATCCGGTCATAAACCTTCAATTTTCTTCTGTATGACTTGAGATAATTGGCTTCAAACAGGTTTCTCTGGAGAAAATTGATCAACAAAAAGGGTTATAAGGACACTTTAGTGACGACAGAGAACCGTAAAAGGAAATGTCATTTTCACATCCTCAAACGTCCCTCTGGACACTGATGACCCAATCAGACAAATGCTGATAACATGTTGTGATTTAAACGGTCAGAGGATGATTGATATGCTGAAAATGGACTAAGACAATTGAGCAAAGGGATAAGGAGGTTGAGAGAGAGAGAAACTAAATCATGAACCTCAAAAGACTGAAAAGCTGAAAATAGCCTGGAAGATAAAAGTTTTGATCCAGGTCATGTTTTTCTTGCTCTTTTCAGTTTTTTATTCTATTGTGCAGCCTGATGTATAGGCCTATATACTGTATATATTGCAGTCTTTTAAACTGAAACAGAGACAGTGATAGACAGGAACACAATATATATATATATATATATGCTCTGTCAAGGAAAATAGCTCCAAACAAAGCTACAGCAGAAAGGTGTTTTGTTCCTGAACGATTCAGTGTTTTTGAACAAATCATTTCAATAATTGATTCAATGACTCACTTGTGAAGACAGTCACTTGTTTCATTCCTATATTTATGAACATTTTTTAACAAATTGTTTGAATAAATGATTCACTTATTAAAAAACAGCCACTTGTTTCGTTCCTGACTGTTTTGGAACAAATCAGTTGAATGAATGATTTAGTGACTCACTTATTAACATTTGGCCCTCTAGCAGTTAAAAACAAAACTGCATGCATTTTGCGGAAGAACATCGTTTTGGTTGTGCTTCAGCTCTGCGTGACTGTGAGGATCAATATGACCCTTCAGAATTGATAATTCTTTACAACACACTCAGAACTTGTAGAGCTACATGTGGCAGTTTATTTGTTCAATAAAATTGAGTGTTGAGTATTATGTGTTGAGTAATAAAAACGCCATCTCCACGTCGCATTTACAGTATTTCAAATCCCTCAGTTCGAGCAGCCATGCGATATGGCTCTATATCAGCACGGCTGTGATTCGGCCATAGGTAATCACAGCTGTGCTGATATAGAGCCATATCACATAACTACGAGTGTGATTTTTGATGAATTTGATGGCACAAGTCTTTAAAAACCCTATTTTGTGAGGAACTACTTCCTTCTGCCACGGATTCAAATCTAAAGTTGACAGTTTAACAGTTGAGCCCAAGCCTCCATTACTAAAACGCCTTTTTAGAACTAGTAACGAAGGAACGTTGAGTCACTTCATTGAAGCTCATTGTAAAATGTAGAGTATTATGAGAGAGTGATTGACTAAGCAAATGCATTACTTTTATCTACCTGATATTCTTCAGGTCAGTCTTATATTCATAGTCACAAAATCAGTTTGAATGTACGCTGAGGAAAGCGATATCTTTGTCTTTGTCATTTTAATATTTAAGAGGATTTCCCATGACAGCGCTAGTCAATGCATTTGTCAGTTGCGTCTCGTAAGATGTTGTTTAAAGTAAAACCAACGTCCTTGTTTCCTTATTTCAGTCCATTCCGATATAAAAGTCTTTGCAACTGACTCACTCACTCATAAAGAGTCTTTGCTGCCATCTAATGGCATATTAATGTAACTTTTACTGAAGTCAAAATCACTAATAGACTCTTTCTGAGATCTAAACAACTACATTCTCGCCTAAAAACACTTAAAAAAACATATTGTTACAAAATAACAATAATATCAATAAAAATATGGTGGGTTTGCTCATCCGCCATGACACTCGCTGTGAGCATGCTGAAAGCGGAGTGATTCAAACTGTGAAACGGTTCCTGTGGGGATACTGGTAGAATATCACATGGCTGGACAGACCTCTCAGTCAATCAGATTCGAGAACCGGAACAAACTGTTGTATAAACAATTATATTAGGCTTACTATAGTGAATCAGAGTAAGACAAAAATATAATTTCTAAGAAGGATTGATAATGTATTATATTGACTCATTAGGGCCTGAACACCAATGAAATATTTAAGATTAATGGCCATCAATTAAGAAAAATTAATTTCAGCTAACTTTGGCTTTCCAAAGCTAACCAGACAAACCTGGTTATTGTATTTTGAAGCCCCTGGAAATAAGTTATGTGGTTGGTCAAACACGCTTGCCCTTCTGACTAATGACCGAAAATGCAGAAGGAGCCCAAAACTGTTAAGGGGCAAAATATGCTGATCCACGAGGCCTTGAGATTGAAGCACTGATGTCCATTAGCCTGGAGGAAAAGTGCTAAGCAGACAGAAGCACAGAACACAGAGTGACCCGTCTGTGTAAACCTGAACTCAGCAGCTCTGGCTCACCTTTGATAAGATGTCATCACTGCGGTACACTGCATAAATACCACGCTGTCAGGAAGGATGAGATCTGACCTGCCATGGCTGGGCATGGTAAGAGCTGATGGTGCTGCCACAGCACACAAACACTACACACTCTTTTCAACACACAAACACAGATCAAATACACAGAGGGCATATCTGAATGTGAGCTTTGCCACCTTTACCTCAGAAGGCTTCCTATGGCTTCAGAAGTTAGATCGACTCCTCTGTGCCAAAGGATTACTGTATGCATTTAAATTTTAAGCAGGACTTTGAGACATATCCTGGGAAACTCTTTTAAAATAAACTCTTTTGAGTTTGTCAACATATTCTAACGTTTATACCACAAAACTTCCTTCCTGGTCCATATAGAGCATTACTGAAACTGATCTGCAAAAACGCTCATTCATAAACCATCATGAATAGAATGTCACAACCACGAGCAAGTTCACATGCAGTATAACAGTCCATATAGTTCATAGTCCAGCAAGCCTGTTATAACAGAGACCATTTACATTTACAATTAACAACCTTATAGGTACAGTAGCAAAAACACATGGGACTCAGTTAAACTGAGCTCTGTTCTTCAGAAAAAATCTCTTCAGATTTCCAGCATCTTTTGCACATTTTAACCCTTTATAACAGTGACTGAATGATTTTGAGATCCATCTTTTCACATGGAGGACAACTGAGGGACTCAAACACAACTATTAAAAAAGGTTAAAACATTCACGGATGCTTCAGAAGGAAACACAATGCATTAAGAGTTGGGGGGTGAAAACTTTTGAAGAAGTCCAATTTTTTCTTATTTCGTTTGAATATCTTTTTCTTTTATTTAGTACTGCCCTTCGGAAGCAACAGAAGATACTTGCATATTTCCCGGAAGACAAATTAAATACAATTTACCTTGATCTTCAAATTCCAAATGTTTTCACTTCCCATCTATTAATGCATCATGTTTTTTTTTATGGAGCATCAGTGAATGTTTGAAACTTTTTTAAAAGTTGTGTTTGAGTCCCTCAGTTGTCCTCAGTGTGAAAAGATGAATCTCAAAATCATACAGTCACTGCGGGAAAGGGTTCAAATTTGCAAAAAATGCTGGAAAACTGAAGAATCTGCAGGACCTGGAGGATTTTTCTGAAGAACAGAGCTCAGTTTAACTGCTCAGGACAAACAACGGACTCATGAACAACCATCACAAAACAAACAAACAGTCGTAGATCATCCAGGTAACCGCACACAGTATTAAGAATCAATGGTTCACATACTTATGAATGGGGTTATTTTAATAAATTCAGCTTTTTTTTTTTTGTCTTGTGGATTATATGTAAACATCTTTTATGTAAAATATCTTACTCAGGACAGTACTAAATAAAAAATAACATGCATTTTGCATTATCTCCCTTATTTTGTTAAAATTATTAACATTTTCACAGATTCTGCAAGTGGTTCACATACTTTTTCTTGCAACTGTATATGTATATATATATATATATATATATATATATAATATCGTGGCCATGAATTTGTTCTCTCGTTTTAGTAAATCATGGCCACGATTTCATTAGCCACGTTGTAGACTACTAATTTGTTCCCTTGATTTGATTTAACTAAAACAAGGGAACAAATTATTACAACATGGCCACGGTTTAGTAAAACGAGGGAGCAAATTTATGCACACAATTTATTTAAAATGAGGGAGCAAATTAGTGAAACGTGCTGACGCATTATTAGTAAGTCATGGGAACAAATTGTTAATTTGTGGCCACGATATACATATTTTTTTCCTGCATATCATGTGCGGAGCTCTGTACTTTTGCACTAATGGTAAGTTTTCAGTATTACAGTGTGAATGCTAGTTGGTTCAGTTTGATTCATATCCATTAATCAATTCAAACTTCAGTGAATCAGTTCAAAACCCAGACAAATGATTCATCCATCTATTTATCAAACCTCCAAACCACTTTTAGGGTTGTGGGACAAACTATTTATTTGTGGTTTATTTCCTTTGATCAGTTCAAAATGTTTCAGTGACTCAATTCAAAACTCAGGCAAGTGATTTGTGTGCATTAGCACTTAAAAATGTTATACATTTTATTTTTTTTAAGTTTAATTTTAATGTTATAAATGTAATTATTATATATTATAATTTGGCTGAAATGATCCCCTTTCTGAGTAAATAAATATCGAGATAAAAACCGATCAGGCATAACATTATGACCGCCTTCCTAATATTGGTCCCACATTTGCTCCTAAATCAGCCCTGACCTGTCGATGCATGGACTCCACTAGACCCCTGAAGGTGTGCTGTGGTATCTGACACCAAGATGTTAGCACCAGAACCTTTAAGTCTTGCAAGTTGTGAGGTGGGGCCTCCATGGATTGGACTTGTTTGTTCAGCACATCCCACAGATGCTTGATTGGATTGAGATCTGGGGAATTTGGAGGCCAAGTCAACACCTCAAACTCGTTGTGCTCCTCAAACCATTCCCGAACCATTTTTGCTTTGTGGCAGGACACATTATCCTGCTGAAGGAGGCCACAGCCACCAGCGTTTCCATGAAAGGGTGTACATGGTCTGCAGCAATGCTTAGGTAGGTGGTATGTGTCAAAGTAACATCCACATGGATGGCAGGACCCAAGGTTTCCCAGCAGAACATTGCCCAAAGCATCAAACTGCCTCCACCAGCTTTCCTTCTTCCCATAGTGCATCCTGATGCCATGTGTTCCCCAGGTAGGCGACACACACGCACCCGGCCATCCACGTGATGTAAAAGAAAACATGATTCATCAGAACAGGTCACCTTCTTCCATTGCTCTGTGGTCCAGTTCCGATGCTCAAATGCCCACTGTTGGCGCTTTCGGCGATGGACATGGGCACCCTGACTGGTCACCAACTATGCAGCCCCATACGCAACAAACTGTGATGCACTGTATATTCTGACACTTTTCGATCAGAACCAGCATTAACTTCTTGAGCAATTTGAGCTACAGTAGCTCGTCTGTTGGATTGGACCACACGGGCCAGCCTTCACTCCCCATGTATCAATGAGCCTTGGCCACCCATGACCCTGTCGCCTATTCACCACTGTTTTTCCTGCTTCTAGCACATCAACTTTGAGGACAAAATGTTCACCTGCTTCCTTATATATCCCACCCACTAACAGGTGCCGTGATGAAGAGATAATCAGTGTTATTCACTTCACCTGTTAGTGCTCATAATGTTATGCCTGATCGGTTTATATTGAATATTGTCAAAAGGCAAGATATAACCGCTCAGCCCTTTTAAAGTCATCTTCACTGAAGCAGAATATTCATTGAGGGAGAAGTCTTGAACTTTTATTCATTAGGAACTTATTGGATGGTCAAAAGTATCCATTTCGTAATGGAGTCAGATGGTTGGAGCGGAAGAACTGAAAAGTTCTTCAGTTTTTTCATTTATTTAGTTTGAATAACACAAATCGATGGAAAACATACAAGTTTTGATTTATTTGATGAGTGTTTGCATTCTCTATGGTCTATTCTATTCATTTATTAGCTAGAAGTACCAAGAATTAGCAGTGGTACTTTTGGGATTCATAATCTCTAGCACCACAGACTGTAAAAGTTTTAAGGAACATTATGCTATAATATCACTGAAGGTAGCAGTACATTACCAGTAAACAGCTTGCGAACAGTTAATGTCCTCACGTGGTGATTAGCGAAAGTAAGAATGTTTTTTCATTCCCAGGGTGTAGCTAAAAGTGAAGCATGGTAGATGTTTAGAGAGCGGCCTGCAGTTCGTCATTTAATCTCCTGGAGGAATTGAGGATCAGTGTTTGATTAAGACAGTCGTTTACGAACAAACAGAGCTGACAGCACGATGAGCCCTAGACAAATTGGCTTTGGCGCTAAATTCATTTATCTTACACAAAGAGAGACCCTTTTTCTCACAACCTGCATCGGGGGGCTTTCCATTAGGATAGGAGTGGAAAGACCGGACGGGGAGTGATAGAGAGGTAGGGAAAAAAGACTGTGTGCTGCGCAGGTTATATTAGCATAAATCAGCCGGCCCATATGTGCTGTAGAACAGCTGCTCTGAGCTGTATCCCATGATGCAACCCTATGCCCATGCACTTGTTGCAAAGGAAGAAGGACTAGCTTTGCCTTTTAATCCTCAGCACCGCCAAATTAAATCTGCGGGCTAGAAAGACGAGAGGACGGAGCCGCGATCATTTTCATTTACTATTTAATTGATCTTTCTTGCCGGTGGTGGTCTCTCTGGCTCACCCCTTTTTTCAGTCCGCGCGCATCAGTCTCAGATCTCGCTTTAACCTGGCAGAACTGTCCGACTCCAAATTGAATCTGGACGGGGAGATGGGGAGGGCTTCTCATTTGAGACTATCTTTAGAAAGAGGGCGTTAGGAGAGACTCCCGCTGGGCAGGAGAATGTGAGAGATAATCATCACAGACCTTGTGCTGACACACACATACACGCATGCACTAAAACATGCACACACTCTCTCACACATCCCAAATCCCTCGTCCTCAGGGCGCCAGGAGTTCTACATCTTTAAAACAGTCAATTTTCTCCAAAAAGTGTGCCACCTGCTCTTGGCAGCTGAATGGCTGGCACAGGGGAGATAAGTGAGAGGCAGCACCTGAGGGATTTGGAAAATCTGCTGCAACTCATCAGATTTTCCTGCTTTGCACTTCTCAAAAGTTCTGGTAATCACAGATTATAGTCTGGCCTTAAACGTGCATCTATATGTGCTTGCGCTTGAGCGTGTGTGTGCGGTGAGGTTTTGTGTTCGCTTGTGCGTGATTACATGAGCGTGTGTGTTTGAATTAACCTTTATCACACCCACGCTAGCTCAGGATCTCAAATTGTATATTAAATCGTGCCAAACAATAACATAGAGGCCTGTGCACTTGGATCAGCTTAGTAGCATTGCTGTAAGGAAGAGGTTTGTCACCAAGGCAACAACGCATAACATCCTGCAATGCATGAGCAGTTCGGCCTGTTTCTCAGGGGTACATCTGGACTAAATAAACTAGTTTTTGTTTTCAACCCTTCTCATTTTGTTTCACGCCATTGTGCGAATGACATGACTTTCAGAGGGTGTAACATTTTTTAAAGGAAGTCATTTGTGAAGCGCAATCTGTTGAGGTTCATCTGTCTTTTGCCACCCCTAGCAGTTAAGCAAATGTCGACTATCTGAAATAGTTTTTAGGCAAAACTCTGAAGATTATGCCACTTTTATAAGAGAAAATGACCTCAACAATAGGCCCTAAAGTCTCGGATTAAAACACAGAGCTGTCATTTGCACTTTACGGCCTAAATATATTTTTCACATTCATTCATTTAATTAAAGGTGCCCTAGAATCAAAAATTGAATTTACCTCGGCATAGTTGAATAACAACAGTTCAGTACATGGAAAAGTTGAGTTATACGTTGAGTTTCAAACTCCATTGCTTCCTCCTTCTTATATAAATCTCATTTGTTTAAAAGACCTCTGAAGAACAAGCGAATCTCAACATAACACTGACTGTTACGTAACAGTCGGGATCATTAATATGTACGCCCCCAATATTTGCATATGCCAGCCCATGTTCAAGGCATTACACAAGGGCAGGCAGTATTAACGTCTGGATCTGTGCACAGCTGAATCATCAGACTAGGTAAGCAAGTAAGGACAATAGCGAAAAATGGCAGATGAAGCAATAATAACTGACATGATCCAAGATAACATGATATTTTTAGTGATATTTGTAAATTGTCTTTCTAAATGTTTCGTTAGCATGTTGCTAATGTACTGTTAAATGTGGTTAAAGTTACCATCGTTTATTACTGTATTCACGGAGACAAGAGCCGTCGCTATTTTCATTTTTAAACACTTGCAGTCTGTATAATGAATAAACACAACTTCATTCTTTATAAATCTCTCCAACAGTGTAGCATTAGCCGTTAGCCACAGAGCATATAGCCTCAAACTCATTCAAAATTAAATGTAAACAACCAAATAAATACTATACTCACAGGAATCGATGCATGCATGCAGCATGAATGACTAACATCTTGTAAAGATGAGGGTTATATTAGCTGTGCAAACTTTGTTTATGCACTGTATAACTGCACTTATAGTCGAGAGTTCGGGAGGGCAGGGAGCGAGAGATTTAAAGGGGCCGCAGCCTGAATCAGTGCATAGTTAATGATGCCCCAAAATAGGCAGTTAAAAAAATGTATTAAAAAAATCTATGGGGTATTTTGAGCTGAAACTTCACAGACACGTTCAGGGGACACCTTAGACTTATATTACATCTTTTGAAAAGATGTTCTACAGCACCTTTAAACATCTGATTTTCTGTGATGTGTTGAAGAACAATGTTTTTGCAATTGATGTATGACACCATAATAATAGTAGTTCCTATAGCTCAACAGGTGGAGCAAGATTCTAGTGACATCAAGGTCAAAGGTTTGATTCCTATTCCATTTGTTAAATCCAAATGTGAATCTGGCTAACATAGAAAAGCATGTTGAAATTGTGAGTTTCACATCATAAACAAATCATAATGTTTTGCACAACATGCCATCATTTTCTCTCTCTCTCTCTTTTTTTTTTTTTTTTTGAAGTCTAGTTTTCATTGTTAATATGTAATACATAACTTAACGAGTTTATGTTCATGATGAATATGTTTGTTCTGAGGTAAATGTGACGTTATGTGTACCAGCGTTTTTATTAACGTCTAAACAATGATTGAGCACGATTACACATAATTTATATTAAAAAAAAAAAACCTTTTTTACAAGCTGAAGTGTTGTAAATTAAAAACATAACATTAATAAAAGGTTTCATTTGAATTACGTATATTAACGCAATTTTAATACATGAATCATTGTATAAATGTATTTTTCTGACATTTCTAAAAATATCCTGCCTAAAAATAACATGTAGGCCTATAATATTTTGTGGCGGGGATAAAAAAAAAAAAAATGTATTGTGATTAAAACAATTATAGCAGGTCGGAAAGAAATCCTTTTAATCAATCCCTGAAAAGACTAGGAAAGGTTGCAATCTAGATTCAAGCATGAGCATTATGTATATAGCCACTAAAATGTTTTGGGATATCCATCTTTTGCAATGTGGAAGTAAGCTATGTTCCATAAATGTTTGAGACTTCCGATTCATTAGCCGCTATAGGTAAATAACTAAGAATAACAAAGTGCAGTTAACAGTATTTGTGTTACAAACTAGTGTGTTTATGATTACGATAGTAAATGAAGCAGCATAATGGACTGTTTTTATACAGCTAAAATAACTGGATGCATGCCTGTTGTCATATGTAAACATGACAAATGTTATAAAAATACTGTATGCTTTGTCCTTTATAACTAAATGATGTTTGCAAATGCTGTTGAGACGTTTCTTATGTAACAGGCTATACTAAATTAAGACGGTTTAGTACGTTTACTCTTTTAGACTCCCTCCAGCTTTGCATTCTGACTTTGGGTGTTTTGAGGCATAATTAGCCCCCACCCAAACCACAGTCAACATGACAGTAAGCAGTCTGCAATCAAGGAGAAATTTCATAATCTCCCCAAACCTCTGCTTTTTGTCAACACTATATTTCATTACATGCATCACTTCACTTTAATAAAGCAAGATTATCTTCTCAAGGCTACACAAACAGTTTCACCCATCAGGACTGAAGATATGCACACAACCAAAACCACACAAACGTAAACAATCTCTCACATGCACAGTGAAATACTCACCAATGTGAATGCATGTGTAACTTGGGCACAGGCTGGAAAATAAAGATTACAGTAGTTTCAATTCTAGAACCGGATGTGTGCAGATAATTATCAGTGATGTTTGCTAAGGCAACCATCACTATTACTATTGCTCATACATATGCTTAGTGATTTGAACAAATCCCTAACTCTGTGTATAAAACTCAAGAACTCATCCCACACCCTTGTGCTCCAGAGATCTAGGAATGATGGCTCAATTATGTGTCTTGTTAAGAAGAGGTGTACCATTATTGTTATTCTAAGCAACTTGGTGAACCATAAAATGGGAGAAAAAAAATTGGTGAGGACAAAACCATGCATATCTTATTAGAAAATAAAAGAAACTTGGGCATGAGGTCTTTTGATTTGTGCTTTTGTAATCGCATAGAAACTAGAGGTGTGCAGCGAAGCAATTATCTGTATATGTATCTTTTGCATTGACAAAATGATTTATTTCCGCATACGTATTGGGATAAAATCGGCTGTGGAGGTGGTGGGCCTTAAACCAAAAGTGGGTTAAAAGTGGGTTTTCCATTTATAGTTTCCATTAAGAAAATATGCCTTATAATCCCTAAAATTATTTATACTTGTTTATTGCAATCTTATAAAGCTGATGTAACACTCTTAACCATAGAAGATCCTGTCAGGCACTTCATATATACAGTAAAACCTTTTAGGTGTTCACATCAGGGCCGAAAGGTGGTGACTATTCTAGGGGTCCCTGCGATTTCAACCACGATTTATACATTTTCAGTCTAATGAATATTTGTTATGATGTTTTATTAACAAAGTTCAGGAGAAGCACATTCAGTTAATCAATTATCGAGATAAGAGGTAGCCTATATACACCGTGTGCAGAATTATTAGGCAAGTTGATTTTCTAATCATATTTATGTAAAAAAAAAAAAATGCACAGACAAATCCAAATTAAACCCTGCGGCTCGTCCTAAGACACGAAACAATCGGTTTTGTGTGAGAAACCTAACAGTATTTATATCATTTTTTACCTCTACTACACCACTATGTCCACCACCACTATGTGGCGTAGTTTACGCAGTGATCTCTCGCACGTTTACGTCACTCATTGTTTACACAGTGCACAAACATTGTCGGTACGACGGCTAATCAAAATGGTACTTACTTGCGCTTATCCGGAACTAAAAGATTACGTTCTCTCGCGCAAACTCATTCGGGAGTGGTGACTCTCCACATATTCCCAACATCTGAGCCTGCTCGCCTGAAGTTTTGGTTGATTGCTCTTCGGCTGGATATCAACACACCCATTAACGTACTAAAGTTGTTGAGGGTCTGCAGCAATCATTTTTTCCCCTGATGATTTTACATACCCAGGAGAGGATCACGCACGACTTAAACCATCAGCTGTGCCTATGGTTTTTCCACATCCAACTGAGGTATGTGAACAAGATCTTTGTATGTGTCCTTTTTATTTGTAAAGCTGCCCTTACGAAAAGTAACAAAATAAAATTAAGTTTTGATGTAATAAAACCATGTTTTTAGTGGTTTACTTTCATTTGTATAACAACTGTTGTACTTCAAGCACCATGTTTAAACTATACACCAGAGCATGTACACACCTCACGCACCTCAGGCAGTTGGACATAGTGGTGTATTAGAGGTAAAAAATGATATAAATACTGTTCGGTTTCTCGCACAAACCGATCGTTTCTTGTCTTAGGACATGTGTCGTCACGAGCCGCAGGGTTTAATTTGGATTTGTCTGCGCATGTTTTTTTACTCTCATAGATTTTGTTACCATTGACATGCATTATACAACTGACAGACTGCAACGTTGGAGTTAAAAATCATCATTTGTGTTCTACTGAAGAAGCAAAGTCAACTACATCTTGGATGCCCTGAGGGTAAGAAGATAAACATCAAATTTTCATTTTTGGGTGAACTATCCCTTTAAGGCATGACCAATGGACATCAAAATGCTCAATGGGTCAGCAGGGTCGGACAAAAACAGGTGGAGAAGGAACGACACGTTAACTGCAAATGAATTAAGAATTAAGGTAAAGAATTAAGTGTAAAACCATCAGGAACACTTTAGTCTCCAGCGCCACCATTTTCCAGAACTGCAACCTACCTGGAGTCTCCAGAAGTGTTGTAAAACACAGAAAGACTGTTTTTATAGGCTTTGAGAGTGACTCTTGAAGGACCAGCATCACATCCTCTTATACCACTGTTTGAAGAATTTATCTTCCAGAATCTGGCAGTAAGGTGTGGGAGTTAATTTTTTGTCCATCTCCTATCCTGAAAAGTCCATCTTGCAGATATGGATTAAAAATGATCTTCCAAAACGTACTGACAGTTGGTTGCAGTTCTGGAAAATGGTGGCGCTGAAGAAAATCAACTTGCCTAATAATTCTGCACACGGTGTATACAGCAGACTTGCCTCTATTTCATGACAGTTTTCCAGCATCCCTTCACCATCCCTTATCCTCACTTCCACTTAACTATTCCTATCTGAACCTGGGATGGGGGAGTACCAAATTCTAAGCTCGAAGCCCTCCCCTTGGACAGCATGTCAAATATGCATAACTTTTACTCTATTTAAAGGTGCCTTAGAACTTCTTTTTAAAAGATGTAATATAAGTCTAAGGTGTCCCCTGAATGTGTCTGTGAAGTTTCATCTCAAAATACCCCATATATTTTTTTTTATAAATTTTTTTAACTGCCTATTTTGGGGCATTATTAACTATGCACCGATATATAGGTTGCGGCCCCTTTAAATCTCGTGCTCCCCTCCCCCGGAGCTCGCGCTTGCCTTAAACAGCAAACACAAAGTTCACACAGCTAATATAACCCTCAAAACAGATCTTTACAAGATTTTCGTCATGCATGCTGCGTGCATGGATCGGATCATGTGAGTATAGTATTTATTTGGATGTATTACATTTGATTCTGAATGAGTTTGAGGCTATGCTCCGTGGCTAAAGCTAACATTACACACTGTTTGAGAGATTTATAAAGAATGAAGTTGTGTTTATGCATTATACAGACTGCAAGTGTTTAAAAATGAAAATAGCGACGGCTCTCTTGTCTCTGTGAATACAGTAAGAAACTATGGTAACTTTAACCACATTTAACAGTACATTAGCAACATGCTAACGAAACATTTAGAAAGACAATTCACAAAAATCACTAAAAATATCATGTTATCATGGATCATGTCAGTTATTATTGCTCCATCTGCCATTTTTCGCTATTGTTCTTGCTTGCTTACCTAGTCTGATTGATTCAGCTGTGCACATCCAGACGTTCTGCCCTTGTGTAATGCCTCGATCATGGGCTGGCATATGCAAATATTGGGGGCGTACATATTAATGATCCCGACTGTTACGTAACAGTCGGTGTTATGTTGAGATTCGCCTGTTCTTCAGAGGTCTTTTAAACAAATGAGATTTATATAAGAAGGAGGAAACAATGGAGTTTGAAACTCAATGTATCTCTTTTCCATGTACTGAACTCTTGTTATTCAACTATGCCAATATAAATTCAATATTTAATTCTAGGGCACCTTTAATTATATGTAATTGTGAACTTGTGAACTATAATTTGCCATTCACGCTTTTCCATACAGGAAGGTATTCGCCTCCATACAGATCCCTAACAGAAACACCTTGGTAATCCACAGCATCCAAAGTGGTGAATTTTGCAAAGGCAAGCACCCCTCACAAAATCTTCTTATACTGTATGCAGTGCGAGATACAACGATTCAGAAGACTTGTTAAGGGATCCCTAGAGTAAATGGAACAAAGGCTTTTCCTATCCACTCAAACGTTCCTTAATCAGTGCCTCTGGGAAATCCTCTAATATGCTCATTAATTAATTTTATAAGAGAATAATTAAAACTAATATTGATGTTTCTGGTTCCATATACTGTCTAGACTTGGAACATAGGAAAAACTTGAGTTTTGCACCCCGAGTCGCAGTGTCACAATATGGTTTATGTTACACATTCATTCCAGAGTATGGAATATGCTGTGATACAGTACATTCATTAGTCTTGATCTTGT